>NC_057950.1:9905459-10112959 GCF_018555375.3 Anguilla rostrata
TAGCCTTTTGTTTAGATTATTACTTAAATTATTTAATGTTGGTTATTATTGAAATGATTGTAAGCATACAAAGTTCTCTAATGCTACAACAACTAAACTGCCAATTTATTTAATGCTTCTCTTGTAATATTTTAAAAACAGTCTGAGGACCTGTATCTTTTAAGATTCTTTCCCTCCCATATTTCTTGCTTATGAATGAATACTGATGTTGACTTATCTCCTGGCCTTTTAAAAATTCTGTGTTGATGGTAATTGACCCGAAACACCTGCATGTTTGTTTTCAGGTTGCTGTTGTAAGCTGTATCTGTTGAAATCTCTTGGATCGGGTTTTTTGGGAGTGAGTCAGTGGCGCACTGTCTTCTCTCAGCTGTATGGGAAAATGGACGTTAAACGCTCCGTAATTACGAGCTGCTTGATATTCCCCGTGACAGCTTCCCATTGTCCCGCGTGAACTTCGCTAATCCCTCTTCTCATTTGGAGATAGGTGATGAATTTAACACTTTTGCAAGACTTGGTAACAGTGTTTTGTTTTGTTTTGTTTTGTTTTTCCGTTGCCACTTGATGTCGATACTGCAAAAAAAAGAGAAAAACTTCAGGGGAATTATTGGTTATTGGTTATTTTTAGCGCCCTGTGAAAGGATTTGTTCAAAATCGTTTCCTTGCCATTCTAGAATTTCTGGAATTTCGCGGTTCCAGAACTCATCAAAAATGTGAAACATGCGCGATCCCCTCGTGCTCGTCAGGCTTCTGTCTCGGGTCACCTTTGAAGCCGCTGTCATCGCCTGATGAGAGCATACCTGGCCCTGTTCTGCGTGTTTAATCCTCCTGCATTGTTTTCCGCCCCTCCCAGGAGGTCAAACTCACAAAGCGAGAAACCGCTTCTCTGAAACTGGAGCTTAGCTTAGCGTGTATCGGAGACTGCAGCCCTTTCCCACCTCAACCCACAGCCCCTCTCCACTGTTACTAAGGGGCAGCACCGAGAAAAGCCTCCTTAACCACACCTCTACTTCACGTTAAAAACCATGATCGCTTGACCAAAAATGGCTGCTTTTGCGGCTTCTGAACTCAAAAAACGAGCTTTTCCAATGTTATATATTATTTAGTAAACTCCTTGGTTCCTCTTAAGCTGTTTAACCTAATAATTAAGTATGAAGGAAAAGCTTATCTTCTGAGAGTGAAACATAAACTTGTTTTTGTTGTCCATTACAGATAAGCTTTCAGTTAATTATATTTGGCTGAACTGTTGACCAAATACTGATCCCTGTCTGACATTTCTCACGACTAGCTTTTTGTTGAAATAAGTGTTCTCAGGTTCACTTGCATTAGTAAACATATGCACATGAAGTTTGCTTAATAATTATTCTTAAATTGTGCAGTATGTAAGTTTGGAGAAATTAACAAGACAGAGATAGATTTTGGAAAAACATTCTACCCCCCTCCCATCAGCTCTGCCTCCTAAGCCCCCCCCCCCCCCTCCAAACGCATGCATGTGTGCAGCCTGACATCCGAGTATTGGAGGGAGAACATAATTATGTGATCCGCTCTAGCTATCATAATGAGTCAGAAGTCGCTATGGCCAATTGCATATAAATCAATGTTCAACAATGTACATTTTTGGCTATTTTAGGGATTTATTATTTTAGCAGAAATAAGAGTGACCAGATTGTTTTCTTAGACCTTTTAATTTATTTATATCTGTTGGGATGTGAAGGAAATTGAACCAAGTGTTAACAAAATTATTCTACAACAAATTTACATTCTGCACCTTGAATTGTTTTGGCCCCCACTGAATAACTATTTTTCCTGGTTAATGCACAAGGTATAAAACTATATACGATACTCAACATTCTGTGGAACAAATAAATTAATGTCTATCTTAATTTGTTTCCCATAGTTCCACTTTTCACCATCGTCCACGGTTTTAGTAACCTGGTGAGCAATGGGTCAGTTTTATCAGGGGAATTAGGGCTATGCGGAGCGAAGGTTGGGTTGGGGGGGTGGGGGTCGGGGTGGGGGGGGGTGCCTCAAGCACCTTGCCAATGCTGTTTGCTTGGTTCTTGGCCCATCCTCTCACCTGGCTGCTTTAGTTGTCTTCTGTCAGAAATTACTTGTTCCTTGGGGAGACAGCGAGCACTTTCATGTGTTTGTTTGTTGATTTACAGTACTGTTTTGGAACAAAAAAAAATAAAAGGAAAAAGAAAATCTGTCTGGGCTGGTGGTGTAGAACACTGTGGTGCCAAGGCGTCTGCGTCCGTTTCTGAGGGGATTTACGGCTTCCTGGTATTCGGTAAGAAGCGAGCTACGTGAGGAGGAGAGGGGAAAAAAAGACCTGTTGTGGGTTTGTTTTCGAGCGTTTCTCCAGTATCGTTTCCATCAAAGACGTCCCTTCTCACGCAAGCACGGGGCGAGACGGCAGATTCTCTCAGAACTGGCGTGGGTCCAGCGGGGCAGGGAGCCGCTGCTCAGGAGGTCATGGGTTCCCCCACCTGCCTGCGACACCCCCGATTCCTGCATAGACTTACGGCTGGAGAAGGGAGCCCCAAAAAGCCCTGCATTTTTTTTTTGTTAGCAATTTTAAATTTATAATTGCATTTATAGGCTGATATTGTCAATGCAATGGCCATTAATTTCGAAGGGGCCAAACAAGCACATGAGGAGTTGTTTTAACAGGAGCCATCCAGCAGCACCCCTTCACACAGCCTGACCCTGTCAATCTCACAAGTCTTCAGTCTATCACAGGTGCTCCCCTTGTGAACTGGGACGTTCTGGGCCAGGCAGGGTCGTGTCTCGCTGAGATGAGCCACTTCCTCTTCCATTGCAGAGGGATACATTCTGCTTTATTATTATTATTATTATTATTATTATTATTATTAGGAAAATGACGTGTAAATGTGTCACAGGCTCTTCAGCCATTATTTTTGAATAAGTGCAACAGAAATCCACTTGATGGCATGGTCTTCTTTCATAATCCTCTTCTGCAGTTTTGATATTGAATGGACCGATATCTTTTGTCTTCCATGGTGAGATGAGGGCGGTGTCATGGGGTATGCGTTACCCGCTCCACTCGGTACGAAACACAGGCCTACAGTCTCGGAATTGTAGCAGTAGTCTCTTTGTTGCTACTGCTTCATCATGGCAACAACAAAGGTTCCCTTGACAACTGGGGGGGTCAGGGGTCTCCCTGCCATCACCCAGGTGAGATAAGAGAGCGGCCCCAGCTCTCTCTGTGGTTCTGACCAATCTGTCATCAGGTCTTATCGGCACCCTGGGGCCCAGGGTGGTGTTCCATTTCGGTTCCATTTCCAGTGTGCAGCTGGGCGACCCCTGGGAAGATTAATGGAATGAGTCTCATTTAGATAATGACCCCCCCCCCCCTCCCCATTTCGCTCGCTCACTATCTCTCTCTCTCTCTCTGTGCCATTTCTACTCTCTCATTTTGTCTGCTTCGTCTCAGTTGTACTGATTTTGTATTTGTCTGTATTCCTGAGCCCAGGTAAGGGCTCTTTCCACTGATGCCTTCAGTAATTATATGCTGCCAACAGGTGTTTGGTTTAAAGTCCCGAAAGTAAGGCAACTGCTGCTTTAAGACATTTATCCCCTTAGCAGTATCCATAACCAAGAAATAAAAGAATGAGAATAAGTATAGTGTTACAGTGATGACGTATTTTTGTAGACCAACCCGAAAGTTTCTTCCGCCACGGGTTCCCTCTGCAGATTTCCAGCACCTTTTTCCCATAGGGATTTTGATTTCTGCAGAGAATTAGGTCTCTGGCTAGCATAAGCTTTCACGTTTTTTTCTTTGGCATAAATTAGACCCATTAATATCTCAACTGTGAATTCTGAAGCTGTTAGGTGCTTTAAAAAAGTGAGTTGCTAACAAGTTGCTATATCGACACTACGACGGTTGTCGCGTGCGGGCTACTATGGAAACTTGAGTGGTGGCTGATGGAATGCAACTGTTACCGCGAAAAACATGAGCAATCTTCCTGCTCAAAAATCTATTCGTGCAACAGCTTGACATGCAATCACAGAGTTTTTCCATTTCCTCCACCTCTATTGCCTCTTGCACTCTAGCAAATGGGTGTTGTGTGTATTTCACAGTTATCAAGAAACCGATCGTTCCAATAGTTTGCTTCGATTTGCATGAGCGACAGTGACTTGGTGTTTTTGTTTTGTTAATCAGCTGGGTTTTTTTAGCCAAAGGCCAGAGTCACTGTCTTTATACCCATGGGAAAGCTGCTTAACCTGAACTGTTACACCTTATTTCTGTTTATACCATGCTGTACTGTAGTATACTCAGCAATAATATATGAAGTCCTACATACTGTATTCTAGAGTGCTATTTAAATCTATAGCATACCATACTATTCTGTAGTATAGTATAGAACAATATATTACAGCACAGTACTTTAAGTCTAAAATTTGTCCTAAAGCTGTACGTAAATAGACCCATATTGAATGTGTATTATGATTTTTTTTTTTAAGTGTTCTGTAAATTATCCAAGATTAACCAGTCTTCTTAGCTAGTAAGTAAAAGAATGTGGATCCCTTGCTAGTACAGTAGTTATCCCTGATAAATGAATATGTGCAGCTGGGCTGAACAGACTGAGATTAGATCAGTGCTCAGCTCTTGGCAGGACTGTGACAGTGTGTAGTACAGTGTAGTCATTTGTGGAGGACGCTATCTGGGTACATGTCTTCATCTCTTTCTCTCTGAGTGTCACTCCTGTTTGGCAGGGTGGCCTGACAGGCGGTGGGGATGATGTCACGGCACAGTGTGTAACACCCTAAGACAGGCCTCTGGAAAGGACTCACGCTGAGTTCAGACCACGTGCACTACTTCAGGCCTAAGTCTCAGAAAGGCCTTGGCATGCAGATTTAGTCAGCAGTGTGTCACCGTTATGAAGGCTCAGAATTTATGCCTTAGTGTAATCCTATATGGCGTGTCTGTATCAGATCTCTGCACCCCCGTCACCTCTACTACTCAGAAGGCAGTTTGTTTCCTGTCTCAGTGGGATCATCTAGCCCACCTTCAGCCAATCAGAGCGTGAGGTGGGAGGGGGCTGCTGTTGCTGGGGGCTCAGGTCCCAGGGCTATACTCTAGTAAGCACAGGAATCTGTGGTCAGGGGAAGGCTCACCTCTCCCAGAGACCGCGGTGCAGCCGCCGGTCAGGAGGACTCAGCCGGAACGCCACGGCTCCGGTCGGCACACACCGGATGAGCTGCCGCGCCATTGGCCGACTGCCAGGCCACGTCATCGCTGTTCTACCTCTGTACCAAACTCCCCACAGCCTCCGAGACTCTTATGATAACACCAGCTGGGGGTTTGATGTGACTATTGGATGGTGTCGTATGGTGATAGGAGAATGATACTTAATTTACTCCAAAGGGTGGGGCTACCCACTGTCGATCACTTGTGCTGTCAATCATACTCCGTGTCACTCACAGTCTCCATGTTCTTGATGACTTTGATCTCAGCATCAGAATGTTTTGATTTGTGCAAATCAGCTAGTTGGTGCCAGTAGAGCTGCATCTGTTTTTGTGTTTCAAGAAGACTCTCTTCCTATTCATGTTTTTCAGATTTAAAAAAAAATGCCTGCCCATAAAAGCCCTGTGAGACACCAACTGACCATGGAGTAAGAGAGGTAAATTCCTCCACCCTCTTCCTCTTGAGTTTGTTGTACAGAATCAAGTATTCTACTGTATTCAGCTCAAATAAGTACATTAGTACATTGCATTGAAATCTATCTGAAGCACTTTTGGGAATATTATGTATGCATATGACCTTCATAAGACATTTTAAGAGAATTTATAATTACTTGTTGAGAATCATGATTCTAATCTCGTTTATCCCCTAATCCATGACTCTGATGCTCTATATCATAGGTGGAATAGCACATTGACCTGGTTACACTTGGCGATTTCTTGTTTTTGTTTGTGGGTTTGTACTGTTTATTGTACTTACGTTATTGCCATGGCAAACGATTTTTGGCAGACCAGTGCTCAAGTAGGCTACTTCGAGTGTAGTTCATACATTCCAGCACACGTGATAAAATCTTGTGTGTGTTTGTGGGGGGGGTGGGGGGGGTGGGGTGGTGCTTTGGGGATGAGGGCATCATACATTTGAGTAGTATCAGCAATGTGTACTCCTTTTCCCAGAAATCATTGGATACAGTGTGCGCCAGGTCAGATGAGGACAGAAGATTATATTTATACCGTATGGTGTAGGATGGAGCGTCTGCTTGTCACGCTGGTGAGGGCTGGTCTGTTTGCTTATCATCTGTTTGTGTCTCATAAGGGAGGAAAAATAGTTGACCTTTTTGTGTACACGCCTCTCTTTCTTGACATTTTCTCTTGAACCCCAGCGGCCAAAACTGGGCTGCGTTTTTGAAGCTCACTTCCTGCTACTTCAATGCTAACTACAGTCGAATCATGAAGTCAATCAAGAAAATGTAGTCGCAATAGGTGTTTTTTCTTTGTCTAATGCCTCCCCATGTGCCGAGTTATTGTGTTATTTGGACAAGATTGTAATATTTTGTGGACTAATCTGGGTTTGCGTCAATGTGAAGTCACTGTATCTCACGCACTTAGTGGACAACCGGACTTCATGCCCAAATAAGGGTCCCTCTTTTCCCTACTGTGCAGTGTCTAGCTACAATTTGTACACCATGGCGGAGCCCACAAACTACACTTCCCAGGCTTCAGAGCGCTTTTCACGAAGCCCACAGAGAGTCAATGGGTGACATCAAAGTGACTTGGTCCACATTTTTTCTGCAGTCTATACTTGAACCGCAAGAAATATGAAAAGATTGTCAAAGTTGTCCTTCAGAAAGATGACACTCTGCTTCTGGATCAGACTGGACCTAATTGATCCTGCAGTACAATATTCCACTGCCAGCCACAGCCAAACACAAAAACACTTTCTATTATTAATATTATTAGTATTTTATCTTTATTAGTGGTGGTAAGGCTAAAAGTGGAAGCTGGAGTAGGCACAGTAATAATGTGTTATGGTAATAAATTTTAGCAACCCGCATACTAGCACCCCCCCCCCAGCATTACTGCTATTCACCAGTGCATGGTGCAGTATGCAGTGAAATTGTACTCCTGCCACAGTTCTGAACACAAATCTGCAGCTGTCACTGCGGGCATGTGTCTTCACTGGTTACCCAATGGAGCAGTCGCACAGGACCGGTTACCCAATGGAGCAGTCGCACAGGACCGGTTACCCAATGGAGCAGTCGCACAGGACCGGTTACCCAATGGAGCAGTCGCACAGGACCGGTTACCCAATGGAGCAGTCGCACAGGACCGGTTACCCAATGGAGCAGTCGCACAGGACCGGTTACCCAATGGAGCAGTCGCACAGGACTGGTTACCCAATGGAGCAGTCGCACAGGACCGGTTACCCAATGGAGCAGTCGCACAGGACCGGTTACCCAATGGAGCAGTCGCACAGGACCGGTTACCCAATGGAGCAGTCGCACAGGACCGGTTATCCAATGGAGCAGTCGCACAGGACTGGTTATCCAATGGAGCAGTCGCACAGGACTGGTTACCCAATGGAGCAGTCGCACAGGACTGGTTACCCAATGGAGCAGTCGCACAGGACTGGTTACCCAATGGAGCAGTCGCACAGGACTGGTTATCCAATGGAGCAGTCGCACAGGACTGGTTACCCAATGGAGCAGTCGCCCAGTCGCACAGGACCGGTTACCCAATAGAGCAGTCACACAGGACTGGTTATCCAATGGAGCAGTCACACAGGACTGGTTACCCAATGGAGCAGTCGCACAGGACTGGTTATACAATGGAGCAGTCACACAGGAGACCCACGCTGATGGGGGCGCCATGAAATCTGAGATACAGTGGAAGCAGCACGGGGGGGGGGGGGTATTATGTAACGTTTGGAAGGTGTTCGCAGTTCAGAACAACATGAATTATCAGCAGGAGACTGGCGTACCATGCAGAGAGATAGCGTGGGGTGGCTTGGTGATGACCACCTACAAAGATGAAAGGGAGTTTTCTCAGTTTTTGTCTGCATTTCAGAGGATACACAAACCCCTCCCCATTCTCTGAACCCCAATCCACACAACAACTCCACCCAGACTCTCCTCTGTAGCCCCTCTATAGAACCATGGCTGGACTGTGTTCTCAGGGAAAAGTCTTTTTGCATTTGAAAAATGAACAGGGATACTCTTTGGTTACTGTAAATCACGGTTACATCCTGTCCATAGGCCTTTTGATTGTTAGACTTTTTTCTTTATTTTTATTTAATACTTTTCCTAAGTGAGTGTGTGTGCATGCGTGCGTGTGTGTGTGTGCGTGCTTGTGCGTGCATGTGTGCATGCTGTAAACATTTTTAGAATGTGGCCTGGTTTCCAGAATGTGTCAGATACAGGTGTGTGCATCCTGCATATGCAACTCGCGTTGTGTACTTGTTTGAGTTGGCAGTTGAAAGTGGGTTAACGTTTGCACAACATTTCCTGATTCTTAGTTTAGATCAGAGAGATTTACCTGAAGGCAACTGAATATTTATACATTTGAATTCCTCCTACAGCTTCAATGTTACTGTATTTTAGTTTGTGAATACTATATAAATACAGTAAAGCTCAAAATTTGAATTTTGAATTTGTTTTGAATTTAATTCTAAATAATTACTGACCTTTCAATCCATAAATCTAAAACAAATAAATAAATTAATTTAAAAATAGGCCACTGAGGCCCCCCTGTGGCCACCATTTGGAAGCGTGAGAAAGTAGCCGTGCAGAAGGAAGCAAACTAGTTGTAAAAATGACAGCACCCTCGAGACATTTCAGTTAGGTCAGCCTTCTCAGTAAAATAGACAAATCCATGGTGCAGTCAGTAATGAGTTTGGACTTTGTTTCAGTGATTATCAGAATAATATGAATAAAAAACATTAATGAATAATATGAATAATTTTAAAACGTACATTACACAAAGCTAGCTTGTCAAACTAGCTCATTCACAGCACCTGAATGGACACAGTTATGGTTACTAATCCATCATAAAATAATTTTCCTGATCTGTTTCTTGAATTCTACTTTTCATATTAAAGAAAATGGTGGTATTGTGGGTATAGATAGTAAATATGAGTAAACTGGAGTTTGAGCAAGAGCTTAAGGATTAAAATTGTCATTTTAAAATCCTAGAAAAAAAACCCTCAGATTTATTTAGGCTGATGTATATAGGGAGTTAAAAACTGAATTCTGTGAACAGAATCCTAAACCTGTGTTCAACTGTTAGGCAAAACATGCCAGTTTAAGCAGGGTTCGCCTACAAACAGCAGATTATTTTACATGCCTAAGTAATGCAATTAATTTTTTAGCATTAAAAAAAATGATATAGCAGCTTCAGGCTCAGTTTGAATGTACATTCTTGGACCTACTCTTCATTGTGTCTTGTCCACAGACAAACATTGACTGAAATCCCTCTGTCAGCTAACAGTTAAATATTGTCTTTCTGAGAACGTATGTGGTAACATTGACATAAAATAATTTCTGTGTAGCATACTCGGTGGACAATCACAGACAACATAGACATTCAACAAACCGCATGTGAGTTCAGACAATACTGACAGTAGCTAACTTGCAGTCTCGGCCAAGGGCATCTGAGTTCAGCTCATAGAGAGTGTGTGTGTGTGTAGCCCATAGAGACAGAATGTGTGTGTGTGTGTGTGTGTGTGTGTGTGTGTGTGTGTGTGTGTGTGTTTATTTTGAAGTCTTGGTCAGTTCCTTTGTACACTGGCATGAATGCTATATGCCTTCATAGGGGTACATGAGCCCTGAGGACAGTGGGTGTTGCTGTGAACACGTAGGCTATGTCCTACACCACCTTTTACTCAGGTCACATTACATTGGCCGTGTGGAATCTTTCGTGGACCTGTATGTAGATTAGAAAACTTCACGATGTGTACAGAAGGAAAAGGATATCACCTTTGATTTTCGCAGCCTAATGACAACAGTCCTAACAGGCATGTCCCTCACTGACAGAGGTGAACTTTATTTCTCAAAGATAATGACATCATTCCAGATGTCTCCAGGTGTTCACCATCAGTCTTTAAAATATTTCGAACACACCCCAAATAGCACGTCTGCTCCTGTAGCCTATTTACTACAGAACAAGTTGGAGTGTTCTTGTTTAATACTTCACTTGGAGTCATAATCAAGCCCTTTCCAAAAAACTGTTCTGCTTTGATGAATAAATTGGCAGGACAAACACGAAATAGGCTACTGGTGGTGTGATTCAGGCGCCGGAAGCACTTAATCATTCTGTTTTCTGGGGCATACTTTTGCAGTGTGTCGTTTATGCTTCATGAGTCATGACATCGTAATAATTTATCATAACATTATCAATGAATTACTACGTTCTTATGCAAGACTGTACATACATCTAGAACACCGATTGCACTTTTTAACAAATAAGAACAAACCGACCGCGCACCACCTAAACGCTGGGAAAACTCGCTTTCCCACAAGGCATGGCGGGATATTGTGACTTGTTTCCGATCAGCTTCCACGTTGTTATATTTGCCAGTCTTTGAAACTTCAAGCTTTGTAACAGTCCAGTTTTGGGGGCACAATGGCCAGTAACGGTATAAAGGCGATACTGTTTGATTTGGACAACACACTAATAGACACAGCTGGTGCCAGCAGAATAGCGATTCAAAAAGTAAGTGCAGAGCAAGTCAAGACAAGTTGCCGGGTAGCTTCATCGATAGCCAGTAGCTAAATGCTGCGCCTCTTTAATAATTGTTAACCGATACATGAATGAGTGAATGTATTAGCTAGTATCTAGCTTGAACGTAGTTTGAACGTCTGTTAACTCGTGAATAAGTTTCTTGAAAATTGGCTAGATTAGAAATATGCAGTAATTTTTATAGAAAAGAATTCATATGCTCTTTGTCAATTCTCAGTTATGGTTCATTGCTAGCGAATAGGGTTATCAGATCGTTTTAATTTTATACCGACGTAAAGCCATCTTTGTGTCAAAGATGTGGAAATCAGTGCAGTCAAAATAGAAGCCAACTCTAGTAGTTAATTGTTCATCTTTCATAGTGGTTGTTCTGTGCTTATACGTTACTTCTGGCAAAGTAGGCCTATCTGTTCACACAGTACCTTGCAGTCCTCTCCCAAGTATACCATTCCATGTCACTTTTCTGGTGGAATAAATGTAAAGATAGTGCTAGAAAGCAATGTTTTCCATCCCCTTTGAAAAGCTAATTCTCGTCCCACTAATAAGTGGGATAACAGAATTGTTCACCAGTGCTTGTTGGTGAAATCGTGATCTATTCACAAAATGTCACAGGTAGAGGCACTTCTCAGAACTAAATTTGGGCAGGACGACATCCTCAAAATCTGCAAGGGCTTTGAGCTGAAGCTGCTCCAGGAGACGTACGATGCCGCAGGTGGCGCGTCGATCGACCAGGTGAGAGCGACGCACTGGGAAGAGGCCATCCGGGAGGCGGGGGGCGGTGACCCGGGGGGCACCTTGGCGGCCGAGTGCTACTCTCTGTGGAAGAGCACGCGCCTGGAGCGGCTGGCCATCCCGGGCCCGGTCCGGGCTCTGCTGGAGGACCTGCGCGGGACCCACAAGCTGCTCCTGCTGACCAACGGGGTGACGCAGCCGCAGTGGGAGAAGATCCGGGCGGTGCGCTGCGAGGAGCTGTTCCACGCCGTGGTGGTGGGGGGGGAGCACGCCGAGGAGAAGCCGGCCCCCTCCATATTCCAGCACTGCTTCGGCCTGCTGGGGGTGGGGCCGCGGGACTGCGTGATGGTGGGCGACTCCCTCGACACCGACGTGCTGGGCGGAGTCAACGCCGGCGTCCGAGCAACCGTGTGGGTGAACCCCAGTGGCAGGGACATACCCGCCGGAGTGTCCGTCAAGCCGGACTACACCATCGCCATGGTGCTCGAGTTACCCACAATACTCTCCACCTTGAAATGACAACTTTTTAAATAGCGATCAAAGCGATAGCGTTCGTGAACCAAATAATGGGCATTTCCAATTTCTGGTGATCTGGGGTTTACCTTTTTATTTGCTCCAGCCTTTACTGTTCAAGTTTGTTTATTAGCTTTAACTGGACTGGGATGTTGTGGAATTTAAGATTTAATATTGCATAGAAAAACCTGAGCTCAAATGCGTTACTGGAGGAAGGATATTTCATGCATATTTTAAGACTTGGGTCATAAATACTTCATGAGAAACTTGCGAGACTATTGCCAATTTTTAGGTGTTTTTGGCACCTGCAGGTGCCTGTTCTAAAGCAGGAAATATCCTTCCTCCATAGGGAAAATCAAGGTATCGTCAATGCAATTCTGTCAACATTCACTCTGGATGTCCTTGAAGGGAATATTTAAAATATTTTATTGATCATATATAAACCTAATTTACTGATTAAACAAGGTTAAATGGGACCTTTCAGTTCCCCCATGAAAATGAGATGCAAATCTCAATGGTGCTCTATCCAGGATAAATGAGGGATAAATAAAAATTAATGGTGGGACCAAAGAACTGAGAACTGAATTTTTTCCACAGCGTTTCCCCCCCAAGGTGTCAGTTTATGACAAAAGTGAACCATTAAACAAAATAGAGAATTTAGTCCAGAGCTGAATTCTAGACTGATAGGTATAGTCCTGCTTTGCGGTTTCTTTTCAGATCATGAAGACATTGGCTTCAGCATGTTTGCCCCTGTGCACTATCTATACTGCTAAAATTCCTCCTGTTGTAATTCTAGTGTAACCCTGCTTCTGTGGTCTAAACAGGAGAGGTAAGGCCCCCTTAGGCAGTAGGCCATCATGGTGATTGGGGTAGTTTATGGTATTTATTACGTTATTTGCAGACTCTACACCTTTAAAGGCTGGATCTTTTACTAAAGCACTTTTTGCTTAACGACAAAATGGAAGTGTCCCATGTGAGATTTGAACCTGGAACCCCTGAGTTTCAAGTCCAGTGAATTTTGGTTTTAATGTGGAGTGTATGGAGTAGAGCACATACCAAGCAAGAGAGATGCAATTAAAAATACATCAGAAATATTTTATTACAAATGAAAATACCGTTTTCTCTGCAGTAATCAACCCTACACTGAATCCATCTTCAAAGTCATGGGTCACTTTTGCTGCGTATTCAGCTTGAAATATTTCATAAGGGTATTTCAAATCCTGCTAGTTTCATTACACATGAAGGTTCTGCGTGTTCACTGGACTGATAGGGGGATTGGGGAGTGGTTTATGCAGAGCACCCTTCCACTTCCGGAACACCCACAGACACCGAGCAACAGTACCCAGAGGCTGCTGAGTGGCGGGGGTGGGTGGGTGGGGGCTACTTGATATCCAGTTTGACTTTGATGTTCATAGCGGCGAGCTCGGCGACGAAATAGCGGAAGACGTAGGGCACGGACACGACGTCGATGGACTGGCTCTTGCCGCAGAGCGTGCAGACGGTCTTCCTGTGGCGCGTGGCCGACCAGTAGGGCGGCGGCTTCTCCAGCAGCGGCGACAGCAGGCTGCCGCAGTCCATGCACACCTGGGCCACCGAGCGGTCCGAGCACTTGAAGAGCCGGTCGTGCAGCAGGAAGGACGAGCCGTGGGCCAGCAGCGCGTCCCGCTCCATCTCCCCGAAGCGGATGCCCCCCTGGATGTTCCTCCCCCCAACCGGCTGGTTGGTCACCTTGTCCCGCGCCCCCGTGGTCCTCACCTGGAACTTGTCGGAGACCATGTGGCGCAGGCGCTGGTAGTAGACCACGCCGATGAAGATGTCGGCCTCCAGCTCGCGGCCGCTCAGGCCGCTGTAGAGCCGCTCGGTGCCGTAGTGGTTGTAGCCGGCGGCGCGCAGCATGTCGCCGAAGTGCTCCAGCGCCGGGCTCTCCTCGGAGAAGCGGAAGGGCGTGGCGTCGTGGCAGGCGCCGTGCAGCGCGCCCGACTTGCCCGCCATGCTCTCGATGAGCATGCCGATGGTCATGCGCGAGGGGAAGCCGTGCGGGTTGAACAGGATGTCGGGCGTCATGCCGCTCTCGGTGAAGGGCATGTCCTCGGCGGGCCACAGCCGGCTCAGGATGCCCTTCTGCCCGTGCCGGCTGGCGAACTTGTCGCCGATGGTGGGGTTGCGCGGCACGCGCACCGTCATGCAGACGCGCTTGAAGCGGCCCGTCCCGGCGTCGTTGCTGCACACCTTTATGTTGTCCACCACACAGCTTTCCTTGCTCCTGAGGTGGGGAAAAGCGGAGTTTATTTTCCTGCAGACTTCAATTCTGCCTTTAAATCAGAGCAGAAGCGGATGGTTATTGCATCTGGGAATTTTACTGGCATCTCTCACATAATATTACTAAGTACCTAGTACAACGCTGTTGTGTTCCAAAACCTGAAACCTTTGGGTTCCAACTAAGACCTCTTAACCAGTACACCACACAGGCATCCCAGATTAGTCTCATACACCCTTTCCACACCAGTGTTTTGACACTACATTTTAAGCCCTGCGTGCAGGGAAGCTATTTTCCCCATAGTTGATTGTGGATGCTGATTCTCTGAATAAGGGCGCACTGGGAGGTAAGGACTCACTTGTAGAAGGTGACGAAGCTCTGGCCGGTGTTGAGGTTGATGTAGCCGTAGAAGGGGTCTCCGTACTGGAGCACTGCTCCGATGGGGGGCAGCCCATCGGCGTCCAGCTTATCCATCACTTTCGGGTCTCCAGGCTTGACCCCGAACACCAGGCAGTCCTCCCCTTTCGTCTTCTCCGCAAGGTCCACCAGCTCAGTCTTATACACACAGCCATGACCAAAGCCCCGCTCCCATGATGACTTGTTCAGAATCTGAGGGACACAGCAAGAACCCATGTAGAAATGCAACAGAACACACTGGAAACTAGCAATTAGAACCACAGAGAAATGTAACCATTAGAGCCAACAGGGAAATTAGAACACGATTATTTCAGTCAGGTGTGTTCAGTCAGCATCTTCCTGATGCACCTGCTGTCACCCTTAAGACTGAGTATAGTCGTAACAGTACTTCACGGCATTGGCAGAATTCATAAAGAAACTTCTGACTTCAATCAGCTTGTGTTTTCATGCAGGTTTCCCCCTTGATCTATGCATCCTCAGTGAAAACAATAATTCACGGGCGAAGTTCAGACAGTGAGGATGAAAAAAATTAGAAGTGAACGACACAAAGCTAATAAACTGAAATGTAACAGAGAAAGACCAGCGCCTGCTTCCTCACCATGGCGTCCTCCATGTCGTACCCAGTGTAGGAGATGACTGCCACGATCGCGTTGGTGCCGATGGGGTAGTTGTCCATGTTGTAGTGGTCGTACATGTAGGGCCGCACCAGGGGGCTCTGGGGCGTCTGTAGGCGGTACAGTTTGTTGTCGGAGCGATCCTGGTACGAGTGCAGTGGGAAGCCCATGGTCTGTTTACCTACAGGAGAGAAAGTAGATGACTTTAAAGAATCCAGCATTATTATAATAATACCTTCCTTACATTGCAGTTGGAAGAGGTCAGTTTGAAGACAATTCAGCCAAACTACTCAATCAAAGTAGGCTTATAAAAGGAAGTTTTTAAAAAAATATTTAAAGGACAATATGGATTGAGCTTGTCAGGAGGGATGTATCCATTAAACCATGCAGTAAGCACTACTCTCATGCATAAAACAACGATTATAATAGTCAGGAGAGAACAGGTCTGAGAATCTTAATCTGTTTGCTTTAAAAATATAAATACATCTACAACATTAATAATATTACGGATCCCATTTTCCAAAACGCACTGCAGTAAAATATTTGACTATAGGGTATGTACCAGTCCAATTACACAACAGTCATCCAAGAATTATGTTTTGTGGAGAATTATGCATCCTGATCTGTGCCTAAGTAGATGGAATCCTTTAGCAGTACTGCTGTCCACCAGGTGGCAGCCTTACCCATCTGGCACTGGTACATGTTTCGGGGGGACTGGTTGTGGTCAGAATAGGGGATGAAGTTGGCCACCACACTCAGCATGCTGTGGGGGAAGAGCTCCTGGTGTGTGGTCACCCCTGGCTCGATCTCTCCTTCAAATATCCCCACATTAATGAAGAGCTGAGAGAGAAGGGGAGAGTGAGAGAAACACACTGAATAACTGCTAAGTGCCTGGACCTATGCTGTACACATTACCAACAGGTAGAGCTATGAAAACCATGTTAGTGCAGTAGATCAGTGGTGCCAACCATGTGCCATGGAGGGCCAAGAGTATGCAGGTTTTCATTCCAACCAAACAGTACACTTGCTGATTTCACCAGTTAGTTCCCTCATCATTGGTTGAAGGTGTGTTAATTAGTGAAATCAGCAGGGGCAGACATTGGACGGCTTAACTGAATAGTGTTTTTGTGTGTGACCAAACAGTTTGTCCCAAGCAGTATTGTACTGTTGTACAAAAAGTATTTTGTATATGCTGCAGCACCAGATATCTGCTCTGCCTCCCCGTGCCATACCTGCTCAAATGTGCCAATGAGCTCCTCCTGTCCCAGCGCCAGGTTCTGGACGGGCCTCACCAGGCGGCAGGGCGTGGTGAAGAGGTGCAGGCCGGGGTAGACACTGGCCTTTCCTGTCTGAGGCACCAGAACTATCTCAGTCCAAGGAGGGATCTTCTTCTCCTTAAGCACCTGCAGGAGGACGGACAGTGAGGAAACGGAGAGGAAACTGTTCTCCACCATTCCAGGTGCATGATGGGGGCACCTGTGTCATTTGATGAACCCAAGAAAAATCACAGCATGTGAGCTACGTTGAGAAGCAGTGATGTGCCACAGTCTGGAGTCATGACTAGAGCATCGTGAAGCACTTATTCTAGAAGATTCCCTCAGAAAGAATCCATCATAGCCAGCGAGAGAAGCCCATATGGACAATTATGGTTCTCAGAGGATAACCAGACACTCTGCGGAGAAAGGTGTGAGACTATCCAACTCCACTGAGAGAGGTGTGAATATATGTAACACTGTTGGGAGACGTGTGACTGTCATAATGCCAGGAGGATGTAACAGGTAATGCTGCTCACCTTGAACTTCCGAAGGGAGTCCACAACCACAGGCGCAAGGTCCCTCTCCACCCAGCCCACCATGGCACCGTCCAGAACCACAGGGTAGCAGTCGGAGTACGGCTGGCTAGGGGTCCCATCTACGGGAGTGACGCCTGGGACGCAGCGGACGACAAACACACTCAGTTACACAGCACCCTGAGCACGCTGCCCGCCCTGCACACCGTGTAGGGGGGAGGGGGGCGAGACTCACCCAGGGAGCAGAGCAGGCCGGGCAGGGTGGTGGTGGGATGGGCGGGGGCCACGATCTGGCTGTGGGCGGTCATGTGGTTCATGAGTCCGCAGGGCTCGCCGTCGGGCGTGTGCACGGGGCACAGGAAGCCCCAGGACTCGGGCAGCAGCCGCCGCACGGACGTGGTGCGCATCTTGGCGAAGGCGGCGCCCCTGTGGATGCACCGGAAGTGGGACAGGTAGCGGACGAAGTTCAGCTTGTCCGCCACGACGCATAGGCCCGAATCCTGCAGCATGCCTAACCCTGAGGAAGAGGAGGGGGGGTTAGAGAGGAGGCCAGAGACAGACTCTCACACTAAAGGACCCGCTCTGTATCTTTCTGCACCCTTTTTAACGCTCTTTTCCTGCTACAGAGCTGGAATCATTATTCAATTACATTTTTTGTGCTTTAGTGACACACGTGACCTCAACCCACAGGCATAACCAGCGTTGGCCCACTAACAAGGAGAGGAGGGTGGGGTTGCCCAGCTCGGCTCAGGTTGTTTGGGTGCCTGAAACTGGTGCCTCACCTAGGTTTGAGTGGACGTTGCTCAGGGGTATTACCTGTTTTGGAGTGCAGGTTGCCTGTGGCCAGCAGGTACTCAAAAGGCTTGGTCAGGTCTGTCCCCAGGTTGAACATTTTTGTGAGACCTTCAGCGTTTATTGGATTCTGGATGCGGTGAGCCCGCTTGTCCATGGAGAGTTTCACCGAAACAAGCCAGGCTGTCATTCTCTCCTGCAGTTGAGTAAAGTGATTAAGTATCCTTTCTTCCAAGACAAGAAGCAAACAAACCTTTTTCCTTCTCCCTGAAGGTTTGCCTTTGTTGTTAATTTTGTTAAAATCTCATATAAAAATTGGCCTGAGAAAAAAATGAAATGAATACCAGAAAAACCAAACTAAAACAAAGCCAAACCAGTTAGAATTTGCATATGAGCATCTACGAAGAAGAAAACTGTTTGGCATTTTATCCATTCAGCAAGCTGGATATATAGAGATGTAAAGTGGCAAAACTGCAGCGGCCCCTGGCTAGGAGTCAAACCTGCAGCTCTCTGGTCAAAAGCCCAGTTGCTTAACTGCAGCATGCTGCTACCCTGGGGTAGACCTGTGCGGCACACATCACCTTGAGGAACATCAGGTAGAGCCGGCCAGGCGTCAGCACCTCCTGACACATCAGGCTGTCAGGGTTCTCCTCCATGCACTCCTGCTTGGCGAAGCTGAACAACTTCCGGGTCATCAAGCACAGCAGGTAGAACTTCTCCACGTCTGACTTCAGGTGGATGCAGAGACACTGCCTGCCACAGTGAACAGGGAGAGGACATCAATTATACCATAATTTCTTGGTCTCTGGGTCAAATAGGCTGATATTTAGTCAGTCTGCATGCCACAGATTACATACAGGTATATATGAAAGTTCTGCATGTGCATGTGAATAATATGCTGTTCATGGAGTGGAGATTAGATGTTGACATATACGTGGTCAGGTTACCACCCAACATTAAACGACAACGCTGCCAGCCACCCACTCACTCCAGAAGAAATTTGGCACACTGTTCGTTGGTGAACCACTCTGGCATGTTCATCTTGACCCGGAAGCGCTCCCCGAGGTAGTCCAACACCTTCCTGCGGGTGGTGCAGCCCTCCTCCATGACGAGGCGGAGCATCTCCGACACGCAGCTCTTGTAGAAGGAGTTCTCCTCACGCCCCTTGATCAGCTCCTGGTAGATCTGGAAGTCTGTGAAGTCCACCAGGGCCTAGGTACAAGAAACCAATGGAATTTTAATCACAGGTAAAACAAGCCTTGGTTTTTATATTTATTGGTTATACAGTTAACCAACGTACGAGGGATTCCCCAAAAATGAAAATCGCACGGTACATAGCCACGCATGTATAATTGTGCGAGAACTATAACTACAACTGCTACAGGCATACATATTTTTTAGGAACGGAGAATGAGGTGGTAGTACAATTAATTAATCACCCGAGTAAGCTGACTGGCTGTTTGGCTGTATGAGTTTAGCTTGAACCCTTGTGCTTGTAACTGGAGTAACATTGTGTACATTGGAGTTGAGCCCTAAAGGTTTTCTGAGGGTGCTATATGTGTGTTGAGGACTGAAACACCATTATTCACCTTCAGTGCGAATCCCAGGGGAATGAAGAAGAGTTCCTTCTGGTAGATGAAGTTGAGCATCACCGTGCCGTTGTCCAGGTAGTGCAGGTTCATGTTAATGGCGGTGTGCTCGTCTTTCACGCAGTGCATGGAAATACCTGGAACAAAGGGGGTGTGGTCATTCCCCACATGCTCTGAAAGCAACACAGGCCGAAAAACCAGGGAAGCTTCTGTACAGAGTAAGTCCATTCCAGATCGTACTAGAGGCAGGCAAGCGTATTCAAACATACCTGTTGGAGGCTTCTACTCCATATACTCGCCAGCTTCTAGTTAAAACCTGAGATGTCTCGGTGCAGTAGTTCAGTCCCTGACAATTATGAATTATTCTTTGTCCCGGCCTTGAATATGGTCATCTATTTGACCAGTCAGACTCTATAAGGACTAGAGTCTGGACTCTTCTGTAAAGGGCGGAGGTGAATCTCAAACTTACCGTACTGTGTGTAGCCCTGACCTCTACTCTTCCACTTAGGTCTTGCCATGGCGACGGGGAAGTTTCTCCTGGGCATGATTAGCATGCGGATGACCTTCTCGATCCCATTCACAATAAAATAGCCGCCCATTTCCTGAGACAGAAATGGAGGGATGACACTGAGTTCTCTGCTTGTAAGGGCCTAGGCCCAGAATGTCAGTGATGTGCTTTGAGACCTTCAATGACAAGCACAGGCCGAATCCAGGCCTGTGCGCTCATGACTGTGTATGAATGTGTGTATGAGAGAAAGGCAGCAAGTAAGATGCAGCAATGTGTAATTGACTGACTTATGTAGTTCAGTTTGGTGAGTTGAATCAGAGTGAGTTATAAAGTGTTAGACATATAAAACAATATAGTTCTCCCAAAAACACACTACCTCAGCCTCCTCGTGGTGCTCGATGAGTTCTTTGGGTGAGAGCCCATGCAGGTTGCACAGCTTAGACTTCACCATGATGGGCAACAGACCCAAAGACTGCTTGATGACGCCTTTGGGAATCCCGTTAACGGACCAGCTCACGTCTGCCTGTAAAGGCCGCGAAGAAAAGCTCAAGGTGAGGGACATTTGCGCACGCGAGTTTTTCAAGATGTGCAAAACTGTTGTGCTAATGAAAATATTCATGAATGTTTTTGCATTTCGTAGATACTCACAACCAGCTTCCCCCTGTAAGAGCAGCGGCGCCCCCTGCATTCTGCGGGGTACACCGTCATGTCCCGGCAAACACTCCCTTTGCCGACCACAGGTTTGTGGATCGTGGCTTCCACGAACGCCAAGCTAATCCGCTCATTTTTGAACATGAACTCCAGGGGAGGAATTGCCTACACCAACAAATACAATCAGGAAGCTTGTCAGGTTCTTTAGAAACGTTACAGAAAGTCAATAACTATCTGCTTGATGAAAACACCTTCGACCAAATGGACAAGTTCTAGCTAACATTAATAACAGTAACCACAACAATAATAATAATGTCTCAAACCAAGTCAAATATACAGTAAAGTGCTCTAAGTAACTATAACTAGCTAGCCACATGGTCTGTCTGCTACCAAGAAGCATACAGTTGCCTGTTTTACTTGACAGGTCAGACAATTAACAGGTCAAAGAACTGACAACATATTTCGCAAATGTGCGCAGCTGAGATTTGAGTCTTCCTTTGCCCATGAGATAATGTACGATCGTACGGTAGCCTACTCTTACCTGTACTGCGCGACATAATCCATCGCTAACCGCTTGGTCAAATGACTCGATGTGAGCTCTAACCAGATCCTGTACTGCAGCGTGCTGTTTCTCCGCGGGTATTCCGAAACCGGGTACAGTCAAGTTCTTCAAACTGGGAGCAGTCGGCAGGTTACTCCACTTCGGCGTAGAGTCCATGCTTGTTTTTAGCACAAGTTCTGTAGCTTTTTGGAATCACATGCATGTGGCAGCAGACAGGAAGTAGACATTGACTGACACAGGAAGTACAAACGTCCAAATAAAGATTATCTACGGTAGTGAGATTCTCGACTCAGCAACTGACAAACTTTAAAATCGCACACTACCTGTGCCCTTAGGTCCAGAACGAGCGCGCTACACCTTTGCCAGAAACATGGTAATCGACATTGCATTAAAATGTTGCCATTACGCCGTGATCTATAATAACACCGTCTGATTCAGTAAATGAAAACTTTATCTATTTAATATTTGTAAAAAGAATTGTAAAAGCAATGTCCTTAACAATTTATCTTGATTACACTGCCTTGCTGGCTCAATTATTCTCAAATAAATTATTAAAGATGGAAGCCAATCGCAGTAGAATAATGTATAGCTAGTAAGTGATATGGAGTGGTGGTACCGGGTGGTGCTAAACAACTGAACTGCTATCAGTTGCATTTTAGCATGAAATGCATTTATGTTCGGTGCTGACTGTTTCACCCTGCCCGCCACGGTGACAAGGGACACTGTAATTACTGGGAGGACAATGTGAAAATAATGTAAATGCAGGCGTCAAAATGACCCAGCTATTTAATGATTCATGAACTAGCTCTAACCTCTGACTTATCTGCAGGTATTCTGGCCCCAGCTTTGCATAGATGGCTTTCTGAAATAAAGCCATCTATGCAAACTGCTGTTGTACTCTTGAGCACAACAGCAGTTTGTAAGCTGATTTTCTACACAAAACATGCCAGCAGTGTCTAAGAACAAAACATTTTGATTAAAAACATTGTGTAAATCCTACATAAGAGCATATCCTAAGCAAAAAAACAACATAAATGCAACATTTCTGTTCCCAGACCCTTGTGGTGTTACTGAAATTTAGAGAAAATGTTTGACACAATGAGAGGCTAGAAACATACAAGAGACAAATCAATAAGATGTTACATTTTATTATTTATGATATAATGCTCAGTACTGATACAACCAAGTTTACATGCAATAGACTGTTTAAGAGAGTAACACAGAATCAACAGATTTTTCAGACAACAGACACACTACATTTGAGTATGGTAACAAGAGCCGTGTATGGTAGGAATCTTTTTATAAAGTCCATGTTTAAATGAAAATAAATTGTTTTGTTGCAGTGATGGTTTCCTTCATTTACCATTTATGGTTTGTATTTGTCCTGTTTGTCTTACAGAAAAATGCTTCATGGGTGTCAGTCATTATGAATCCAAAGAACTCATACAAGGTGGGGGCAGAACAGATACAAGAATTCCACAGCCAGGTAAATAAACCTTTTACTTTGACCCCCCCCCCCCTCCACCTTACAGAAATTCTCACAGGAAGAAGAAAAAAAAACCCCATTCATTTCTGTATAACAAATGTATGTCTAAGCTTGGTAATGCACGCAGGGATGTATCAAGCATTTGCCTATAATCAGTTTTTGCTTTAACGTATGGATATGGGACAGGTTTTGAACATGCAAACCAGAATCATCTTTGGTCAGGAGGATCATTGCTTATGGAAAGTTTTGACAGTAGGAAACACACCTGCTGTCCCACACCATGAAAAAAACCCCAAAAAAAACATACAAGACAACCGATTGGATAACAAACTTACACGAGGATGCACAGAACCAGTCACAGAAGGGCATTATCTCTTGTGAAAACTGTGAAAAGATGGGTGGACAGACAAAGAAATGGGGTATGAGGGCACACATACTTGGCTTCATCCAAACTTCATGATTCCCACTCGCCCCAAGGCACCCCCCCTTCCCTTTGAGGGAAAAATGTGTTCTATAACATTATACAGGACAAAAATAATGCTGCTCATTTCTTTGGGATCCAAATTAGTTCCAAATAAATACATACTGTATACAAAGGATGGTTCATAATTTGTAAATTATACTGTAAAGAAGAATCTAGAAACAGGCTTCCTTTTTATTTTTCTCTTGTGTGGTATACATTCTGGTAACACATTCACACACAAAGTAGGTTTCATTCATTTGGCTAACACTTCCTTTGAGACTGTCCATGACAAAAATGTGCATTTTCTTATTATGGTTGGAAGAAGTTGACCTCGCATTGGCTTTTTCCCCACTTTGCGCTTTTTAAACTCTGGTCTGGGGCTACAGTTATATCACTGAACACAGTTCCTTCCTGAAGTCGGTTTTTATACAGACAAGTTTGTAGAAGGAGTATTGCAGAAGCATCAACAAAATGAGGGCCTGTGATAGAAAACGGAAAAAGTTATTCTACACAACCCTTGAGAACGCACTGAGTAAAAAACGGAACGCACGAATGAACACATTTCAGAGAAAATGCAAAATATGAACATGAAGGAGGACCTAAAACTCGTCTTTTTCCTCCCCTGGACCTGTAGCCAGGCCCTTCCAACACAGCATACTGGGAGGTTACATGAGCACCCATTGTGGGCAGAGTTACAATGCTGAAAATCGCTGGCTTGTTTTAAGCAATCAACATTACTGCTCTCCAGAGCAAACTGCAACGATCGTTTCAAATCCATGCCAAATGAGAGCATATGGCATCTCCACCAATTTTTGGTGTCACGAAGCCTCGTTGTTCACTAACCAAATAAATGCATGGTGGCAGTTAAGGGAAAGTTTCTACTAAAAGATAAGTTTCTGCATACAACATTTATCTGCATCGGTGCAGTGCTGTGACTGCAACGCACAAACAGGATTATGCGTGCTCAATTTTCCATGGACGGAGCAAAAAGACACAGGAACCCATCAAGGTTTCTTATCAGCAATCTCACAATCCTTTAAAAAGAGACGTGCAACTGATTAACTGCTGGTACCTCAAGCCATTCATTTCTGCCATTCTAGAGAGAAGGGTAACCTAAACGGTGCAATAAAAATATATGAAAAAGTAACTACACATGAGCTGCTATTAAAATACAAACACAAAACCTCATTGTGCAAATCTGTCTGCAGGTTAGAAACGGTTTCCTTCAGTCATCGATTACATCAATGCAATAAGCCTACGCTACATTAATTCTAATCTACACTTCAAAATCAAGAAGTTTAGAACCTTGTTTTGAACAGGCACTAGAAAAGAACCTAAATAATGTATTATTAATCTAGTTGTGCATAACGAAGGAGCTAATACTTCATGGGGTAACCCTTCACTCAAAGTATAGTTAACACAGGGATATGAGAAAAAGAAATGACTGGATGCAAGGACACACTTGTAACAGCACACAATTCAGCATGCAATTCGGTTCGAACATTGATGGACGGGTGAAGGGGGGGGATTCTATGCTCTGAAAAGTGTCTGTTTCTCTCACACAGCTGCAGACTAATGCAACATTTTTCATTCCATTAGCACAATCTTCATCTGCTTCGGATATTTTGTGCAAATTAATTCACAAAGAAAAACATTCCTATTCCTTCACCTTATGCTTCCTTCTAAACACTTTCCACTTCCACCCAAAATGTCTGAAATCCACAGCACTGGAGAAAATGAGAGGGACTGGGGCAGTGTTATTATGTGCATTTCAGCAAACACAAAAAACATCATCTGCACTGGACACACAACTGCTTCACTTGCTGACAAAGCCCAATATGGCAGCTCGTACAGTGCAGGGCACCTGGCTGAGCTCTGCCCTGACCTGTGATGCAAATCAATCAGCCTGCTACCCACAATCCTTTGTTGTTTTTGAAATGTGGTTGAATGAATCCTAGATATGTCCTAAGCCATTGTATGGAGATTACCTGCCTTCTGTAACCTGCCTTAAGCACATAAAATGTTAAGACTCTGGTGCCTTGGTTACAGAGCTGCAACACAAAGCATCTCCTGGGCTATATATTAGTTGTGGCATTTCTGTTGCACTGTTTATCAAGACAATTCAACCAAATTGTTTCAGTAAACATTCAGCTATACAAATGTGTACCATGTACAATATAATGTACTTTGCCCAGGATGAGCATCTGCGAAGTTAGTAATATTGATCATTCACTTGGCAGATTACATCACTGTTCTTCTGTTGGTACACTGCCAACAGACTTAAGAATGAATTTGCCAAAATGCTTAAGTCCATAAATAAAGGCCATGAGTTAATAAGACAAGAGCTCCCGCACACCTGCCAATCACAAATGGATCATATTCATTTAGTTGCTAAATTGCTTTCTAGCTTCTAGCAACAAATGGAATTAAACCATTGAATTTTGGATGTGTGGTTGACTAGCCAGGAAGTGTATCTAGCCTGGTCAGGAGTTCTGGGTTTTTTCAGGTCTGATTCATAAACCAAAACAAAAAAGGGGTGAATTGCCAGTCAATCCAAGTAAAATCTGAGATTTCAAAATGGCCAACTGAAGTTATAGCATTTCAGAAATCATTCACCGGTTTTGAGATTTCAGACTGGAATATTCTACCGAAAGCTTGAGGGTTTCAGCTAATTGTAGGCCTACAGATACAGAGAGCAGGGATTTACTGTAATGTTTAAAATGGCATAACAGAGCAAACATCAGCGCAAAAGACACACTGGTCATGGTTTAAGTCTGTCAAACAAAACTTCAACCACTCTGCCAAGAACAGAAGCATTTGTGGGTGCTGATGCAATACACATACACAAAAAACACAAACACACGCACACACACGCACACAAATGCAACCTCACCTGGCAGCACACAGCACATGGGTTAACATCCTACACACTGGGAGTTGATGGTGCAAAATAAAGGACAGGGGGTCTTTATATGTAAGGCACTGAAGACACAAGTATTGAGTGATAGATGGATATAACACCACTTCTTTTCCCCCACGTGCTGTCCGTACTCCCAAGAACATTAACTTCCTGACTTCCTGGACATTTTTGTGCCAAAAAAAGGGGGGGGGGGGGGTAGTGGTGAAAGAGGTAACCCCACCCTGTCCGTGTCTGTCCCTCTCACAAGCTCCTCCCACACATTCGCTAAGACCAAACGTCACATTCCAACTGCAATGGCCGCCCGCAATCACTGGAGGTTTGGAACACTGAAGACTGAGCTGGGCCAGGGTTAGGGATCTTATGAGGTTGTTTCCGATTTTAGGGGCCATTTTCTGATCTCTTCCCCCGGCTCCCTCTCCACGCCGCACGTCCTCAGAGTGAGGGGACCCTCCCGTCCCCGCCTGCCGCTCCGGATGATGAGCAGACGTATCTATGAGGCCAGAAGGGGGAGGCAAGCCGTTTGAGAGGAGGGGAGGGGGTTACAGTAGTGGAAGCCAGGGCTCTATGGGCATGGTGGAACATCCCGTGCTTACAGTTTGATGAACGGGCCCTGGTGATAGGCCGGTCTTGGTTTAGGGGAGGAGCAAGAGGAGGAGGCCGAGGATGGGGTGGAGTCATTCAAGGTGTAGACACTGGATATTGCTACATCCACGATTCCCTGACACAACTCTGGATACAGTTTTCTGGGGAAAAAATATCAAATATATAATATAAAAGCACAGAACACCATACTTCATTTCATGAGTAGAAGTTATTTCAAATGAAGTGTTCCCAGAAATACAAATGCCCCCATTATGATGTGACACAGGGAATTAATTAACATTAATTAACTATTTTTAAAATAATTATTTCTCAAAACCAGGCTCTCTTGTCGGATATAGGCAAATGACTGGAAGTGAACCCTCGGCCCTGATCTCCGCTCAGACATTGAAATAATATTTGATAAGGGGCAGAATAATTAAATTGAAGGATGATCACAGTGAGGGGGAGAGAGAAAGTAGGAAAGAGAGAACAGGAGAGAGAGGGAAAAGTGCACTTCTAAAATGTAGAATTGTGTATATTGTGTGTGTACATGCTGAGTAACTTGTGTTTTTATTACAGACTGAAACAGTGAAATGCAGTGGAAGAGGAGAGGACTCACTGGGCACATGCAGGGGCACCGTTGATTTCGATCAGCCAGACCTTGAAGCTCTCGTCAACCATGAAGTCAAAGCCGAAGAGCTGGAAGCTCTGATAGGACAGGTGCTTGGTGCTGATTGTGGGCTCGATACAGGCCAAGCAGCTCCTGGGACGAGATCGGTCAGAGGAGTTACTCAGAAACAGAGAGCTGAACCAGGCAGAGAAGCACAAAGCCATTAAACAGGTAAAGAACCACCTTCCACACAAAGGGCTCATAATCACACCACTTTCCCCAAATCACTCGATTTTGCTTTCCGTTTATCCATTTCAACCCTCTGAGATGGTCTAGCTGAAGGAATTTTAAGAATTACAATATGTATTTGGACTTTTCTTAGGGAATCAGAGGTTTAAATTGAGCACCAACTGTATGTCAAATAATGGCGGTGGCTAGAACTTCCTCTAGGAACAGAACGTGGTGCCGGAAGTAAATTATTACACATTAATGCAGGTATTGTTGAAAATCCTCCAACAAAGTAAGAGTACAGTGATTATTATATTAAATCCTATTTCCATAGTAATAAATTACATAATTCTGTTCAGCTCAACGTCAGATAATAAATTATAAACCAAATAGCGTCAGGCTCAGTGGTTATATTGATTGCCTGCAGACGTGGGCCAGAACGTTCTGATATTTAATCGCATAATATTCATTGGCACAGTCGCCCGGTGCACTTCTTCATGTCAGAGTAAAGGAAACCACAGACAACAGGAAGGCCCAGAACATTTAAAAAGGAAACAAGTTAAATGGGTAGCAATCAATACAGTTTTACAGACTTAACCCCAGTCACAGTATGATTTAAAGATTTTTCTTTTCTTAAACCACCTTTGTTTAGACTGTCTATTTTACCAGCTAGTCTATAATAACCTGGTCTATTTTCTTCCCAAACATGGTTAATTGTCTAGTAGATTCCCCATTGCCTCCCTATTACCATTAAGTCTAACTATAAGTACTGACACTGGGCCTGCCAGTGAAGGACAGGCTCCCCCTCCAAGCTGGATTCCTACAGAGATGTTCTTTTTACCTAATTGACTTTTTGGGCATTTAGCCCCAGCTTTTCAAAATTTGTATATTTTCCTGTAAAAGGCACTATATAAATAAGATATGTAATTAATTTTATTATAATGTAAACCAGACAATATGTACTTTATCTAAAATTCTAAAATATGGAATTTATGAAATCTGGAAATATAAAGAAAATATCGAAATGTAATTGAAATAGGGGGACGCTGTACCTTATGATCTGTTTGATCTGAGGTAAAATAACCCCCTCAAGGGAAACATTGTGGGAGCTGAGCAGATACTCGCGGAACTCATCGAAGAACATCTCGTTTCCCTCTTCGTATCGGCCGTAGTTTTGAGAGTGCTCCTTCTGGATGCAGTGATTGGTCAGGTGGCTGGTCTTGTCCTGGAAGTCAGAGCTGTTGTAGGGCTCAGAGGACGTTCTCAGCACCCCCTCTTTGTACAGGTAGATGTTGTACTGATGGTCAACCAGCACCCAGCTCCTGCCAAGAACAGAACAGCCGAGTCAACAAACCTTTTTATTTGTTAATTTTATTATTATTATTATATGTGTTGCTTTGTCAATCGCATGAAAACTTTCCATAAAATAAAACTGGAGAATAGAGCTTATATTAACCTGCTCCATCAGCTTTAGTAAATTACAAGGGAATGTTTCAATTACTGCAGAAAGAGTGCATTATGTTACGATTTTGTACATCTGCTTTTATATTTGACAACTGTAATTACGTTATTTGTACCTAGCAATTTAAAGTTTTTCCACACTTTACATTTTACTCATGTGCTTGTGTGTACATCAACATTCAGTATGACGCAATGGAAAACTGTTTGGCAACACATTTGATAAATGATGCCACTAATAATTACACTAGTAATTACAGCAGTACGACACTGCAGCATCCCTGCGACAGCAGCAAGAATGATGAGTCAGCATTTTATATATGCACTTTAATACAGTATAGTTCTAGCAGGAAAGTTGTGAATATTCATAGAGAAGTTCAATATTCATGTTTGAGCTTGTTCAGCATTCAAACACAGCACATGACTGGGCAGAGGTTAGTACTGGCGTCCAGTTCAATGACCTACTGCTCAGCGTTCTTAATCTGACGTACCTGATGTCAAATTTGCGATGACCTGGTTCCAGCAGAAGGGGTTTTTCCAGGTATTTCTGAATGACATGGACCTGGCCTTGATTATCAATGTACTCCAGCAACTGATTGGCATCAGAAGATATTAAAATCCCAGCACCTAGAACAGAGTCAATGGAAGACCAGGCAATGAATGCAACATTTGCAGTGATTACTTCCTGAAAATTGACCATTTCTGGATACTCCCTGGAGTTTCACCTTTGGCTCCAGCAGAAGATTTCGCTATCCACACTGATCCCTCCTCGTTTTCCCTCTTTTGGTGATAGGAAGCCAGGAAAACTTCTCTCTCATCTGTTTTCGGGTTACTCTTTAAGTGGCTTATGCCATTTTTGGCTGGGGCCACTGGGGTCTTGAGGTTTGTGGGGTAGATGATGTATGATTCTGGGAACCAGTTGCAGGAATCGGACAGCTCTGGACTGGTCTTGATTAATCTTGGGAAACAAAAACAACTTTTGACTAGAGACAGTGCATAATATGTGTACACGTTTCCTCTCGTCAGACTGGAACAAAACTGAGGTCAGCCTGAGAACTTCTTGCACTGAAGTTAATTAGGTCCAGAAACACACTATTTAACCTTGATTACACAAAATTTAACTTCAACCTTCATATACAGATCTGGATAGCTGAGAAATGAGTGTGCTTCATTTACTATGGAATAGAAGAAACAGGCCCCCACTATGTGCCTGTCCTGACTCCAGTTGGAGGAGATTAAAGGGAAATTAAAGGGATTGACCTTCTCTGATTTTCCCCCAGTCCTATTAACGTCACTATGATTAAGGCTAAAAATGACACTGCATTAAACCTGCAATGAGAACCGCAAAACATGTTATGCGGCACATTAGAATGTCAGGAACAAAAAATATTCCTAGACTGAGCGTAATACATACTTTACCAAAGACGCTTTACGGCACAACTTGTCGGCTCCTCTGTAATAATTCACCAGCTGCACCAGTCCTGGTTCGTGCCCTGTGGATAATATGCAGAAAAGAAAGAGAGCAAAATGATGCCTCTGGCTGCATATTTAGGCAATTCACTAAATCACAGTGTCTGTATAGCGCACGGTAGCGGAGTAGTCGTGCGCATTCAACAACGGAGGCGTGTTGTGCTTCCGATTAGGAAGACAGAAGATTTTAACCCTTCACACTCCCTCCCCTGGTCAGCATTTGAGGGAAACGGAGGAGTCATGTAAGGTCATTTATCAAAACTGCCCCTTAGGATAACATTTAATTCGATAATACGTGCTAACAAGTGGTGGAATGAATAAGTGCGTTTCAATATAACATAGTGCAGAGAAGAACTCCGGATGGATGTGTCGATACGCTAAGTATAAACTGCCAGGTTGCCTAGCTTCCAAGATACTGTCAGCTACATACTAAACATTTCCATAAAGAAAATGCAGTCAATTAGCTAGCTAGCTAGCTCACTTTCGATTTGGGCTGCAGCAATGAGACTTAAGCGGAAACCCAGTGGTCTAGCTACACAGACCGCTGAAAGGCTAATGTGCCTAAGTAATTTAAAGGAGACAGCTACCAAGAAAAGTAAAAGGCAAACGAATGCCTCAATATATAGTTAGCTGTAACAGCTGGCGAGCCAATAAGGTCGATACGATATAATTGCATTTCAGCTAATTCGCCTTCTTTCTGCAATAACAATGCATAGTCTATACATAAAAAAGGCAAATGGTAATGGAAAGCTATACAAAACTGGTTATCTCCAGATCATTTTCATATGAGTTGATGAGCTTCGTTCTTACCTAGCCTTCCAAACGGGAGCCTGTTCCTTTCTCCCAGCATCAGGTTGAATCTGGGGTTATCTTTTTTCAGTCTCTTCCAGTGCCCGGTGGAAATCAGGATTTTGGAAACTTCGGCATAGATGCTACTGTTGTCATCTCGGGCGACGAATGTATACATTGGAAGATTCATGCTGCTAGCTATATCAGTTATGTACTAACTTATCAAAGCACTCTGTGTCATGAGTCATTCATTTTTAGCTAGCCAAGTTAGCTAGCTATCTATCCAGTTTGTGCAGGCAGCAATGTTTTGGCCAGCTAGCTTGAACTACTAGTAACATTAAATATCTTATTCCAGCTTCGCACAATGATCGTCCATAAACGGTTAATTTAGTCGTAAAAATGTAAACTGATCCTGGGTTCCCAACAAGCTAGCCAGTTAGCTATGGGTGTGACTGTCCAAGCTAGCAATAAATGCTAGCGAGTTCCTTTCAAAATTATATGTTCGCAGGGTTGCTAGCTGGTTGCTAGCCAGACATTCTCTCAGTAGCTTGTTGAAGTCCTTAAAACAACACCAGTCGGAAGCTTCTTCTGCTACGTTTGCTGTACACAAAAAGGAACCCAAAAAGGTCACTCATTGCAAGTTTTATCGTACAGTGCCTTGCATCGTCTTTGTAATTCCCACGTCTCATATATCCACCCTAAGCACGGTCTCTCCCCCTTTATTCCCAGCGAGGTCCAGCTGTCAGCCCTCGCCGTCACATGGTCCGTGCAAGCATTAAAAAGGTATTGCACTGAATTGTGGGTAGTGTAGTTTGTTTAGACACCGTCTGGTTTTTTGTGCGATGGCACCGCAGGCTGTATGCAAAATTACATTTTTAATATGTAGCTATTCTGAAATTTTAATTTATGTTATATGCATTGGACGTCTATAGAGTTCGCAATACTACTTATAAGCATATGTCTGTTATACTTTCCCAAACAACACGTGAAGCTTCAGTTGTTAAATTCGGCTTGGGGGATATCTACATCAGTGAAATGTGTTTTTTTAGAAAATGCCAAACTTATGTTGTAAAGCAACAGTTACACAGCCTCCAGTCTGCTGTAGGGCCTATTGCATGTCTCAGCAAATATCCCATTAAAAGCACTATAAACAAAATGTAAACGCAGACACATTCTTACATTATAGCACAGCTCTTTGTGATCATCTAATGCCCACTTACTTTGATGGTAGTATGAATTTTCTGTATGCGTGAAGGATACGCTCATCTTTCATAATTTATGTGTAGTTGAGGCAATGTTCGAGTCGTCTTACAGGGTTGCTATGGTACACAGAGCAGCCATCGTCACAGTTCCTTACAGTGAATGAAAAGCTATTGCGCTCAGATTGGGAACTTCTCATAGCGATCTGTCAATCCACCGGCTATAGATGGTTTTAGAGACATTATTTTTGGACCGGGGCTGTGAGAATAAAACGTGATTTTATTTATGACTTTTTTGCAGTCTTCCTTTAGGAATTTGAAGTAAGTTCAGTTTTATTACGGCATTTTCTGTACATGTGTGCAACCTTTATGCGTTGGTGTTCTTTGAATAAATGCAGCCTAATTGTTTTAGTAATAGGATACACCTAATGTATAATATTGCATCACATGAATATTTTTAGTCACTACTAAAATAACAGAATTTGATGTGTTGTGTTACTTAAAGATGTGTTGTCACAGTGTGTTGTGTTTTGGGTTTTTTTGCATTATTTGTCGCTGCAAAAATAAATAAGGCAAGATAATTTTCTGACTGAGCATAACAAAGTCAAATTAAATGTTATTTAATTGTATGGATTTGACGTTATTCCTGTGGTGCAAGGCTTCAGAACCAATGGATGTTTCTACCATACACACATCACTGCTGCGCGCTAATATCCAGATTCCTCTTTGGCAGGAATGGTGTCCTTTTTGGAGCATGGCCTGCCTGACCTCGTTAAGACAAAGTCCATTGAAAGGGTGGTGGCACCTGTTGTGACCCACCTGTGCCACCTGGTGCTAATCTGTGAGAGTGGGGAGGTGTCTGATCAGTTTGCCACACTGGAGGGAGCAGCAGAGGGTGTGGCAAAGGCATCGAAGAACATGGCTGCCCTCGCTTCCAAGTGAGCCTCTTGATTTTACAGTGAGACCTGCCCCTTGAGCAATTTGCTGTAGATTGGACTCTATCCTTATTAATTTTCCCTGTTGTTGCTAGTGGCTGATATTTCTTTTGCACGTTTCATTCTACTGAAATGCCATAACTGCTGAGTATAAACCATGTGAATTTTACTTCAGCTTACCCCGCCATAACACAAATCAACAATATAAGCCCACTTTCTTCCAGTGAGTTGGAACACACTGGTTATAAAGTTGACTTTTTATTAATAAGCTACCAAGCAAAGAACCCAGTTGGTGCTCTATGGGTTACAGAAAGTGGAAACCTGAAAGCCTGTCAGTTTGTTTGGATAAACTGGCATTTTCCGTGAAGGAGGATGAAATCTGGGCTGTGTACCCACTAAACCAGCCAAAATCAAACCTATATATATATACATTTTGAAAGATATTCAGCCCAAGTGTATAGCTTGGTAATGTGTATAGCTTGTATTTTATTTTATTTTATTTTTTAAATTTTCTCCTGTATTGTGTTACTTGTTAATCGTACTACTCTACGTGCCTCTGCAATTGCCCCTGGGGGACAAATAAAGTGATTTGAATTGAATTGAACTGACAAGTCCCATAGTATTCCATTCAATTCCAATTACCCTGTCATATTGCATCCGGGCACATTCCAGTGGTCCCAGTGACCTATTTTTGGCACTGGAAAACATGGCTGCCGTGAAGCACAAAGAAGGGGCACCTGAAAGAGCAACTCCATGTCTGTTTCACATTTACCAGGCTCGCTGCAGAATCAGATGATGATGTCATGAAGGCAGAGATGGAACCAGTGGTGGCTTCCATGAAGCTGTCGGGTCAGCACATGCTGCTGGCTGCCCAAAAGCTCAGCATCCAACCCCAGCTTGCTGATCACAGAGATGAACTTATTTCCTGCACTCAAAATGTCTTGCTCGGACTGCTTAAGGTACTGACAATGATTGTTCTTGTTTTTGGCAGTTTTCTGTTTGTTTTGATGAGAAAAGCTATAGCATTTGCATTCACATATTGATTAGAATGCATATTTGTTGATTTCAAGAGGACAGCTGCCTGTGATGCCTGGCACCAGTATGGAATAGTACTTAGTTTTGTGCCCATTACAGGTAACAAATGAAATGGTAATATGTAAAACATAAAAATTATGTTTTTTTTCTGCAGATCCTATTAGTGGAGGACGATGCCATTGTCAGGAAGATAGTCACATCAGCTCACTTGCTCCTAGACTGCCTGTCCCAGCTGGAGGGGGCCCCAGACATCCCTTCCTTACTGAGGGCATTTCGGGGCTTCTCGGAGGCCCTTCTGCTGCTCAACGACCTGGCGGAGAGGAGAGCCGAAGACCTGCGGGACCCCGGGCAGCAAGAGCATGTACTCACCTCCCTGGACATCCTGAAGAAATGTGTCTCCATGTTGCACACGGCACTGTGCACCACCATCAAACACCCCCAAAGTGAGCAGGCTCAGGCTGCCAAGAAGTACGTCATGGATCTGGTGGACTCCACCATCAATGGGCTCATATTGATGCTGAAGAGCAGCTGCCGCGGAGGTCTCTCAGGCCCCACCGGAGGCTACACTGATAAGCTACAGGTTTTGCTCGGGCTGTTGTCCATCTCTGAGCATTCTGCAATTAGAGAGAGCAACTTTGACAGCTTGCTGGGAGACCTGGTGATCCACTGCATGGTGGTGGCCAACACCTCAAGGAAATTCATCCAGTCGACTGTCGTAAACCGTTGCCGCTGCGTCCTCCGACTCTGGTTGGAGATATCTCAGCAGGCAAAGTTCTCGGGAAGTTCATCTGACCACACACAGCAAACACAGAAGGACCTGGAAGACAAATGTACCTATCTGATGCAGCAGCTGCTGAAGCTTAATGACAGCATAGTGATGGCCGTTCTGTACCAGGCCCTGGACGTGTTTGTTATAGCAACAGCCCCATTTGATAAACTATTAAACATTGCCAGCAGGTCACCAGAAAGCATTAAGCCCCTGCTCATTGCATTCCTATCTCATGCAGACCGAATGGTCCAAGTCGCCAGCTTCATTTCGAGTCTGTCCACAGACCTCAAGTGCATTGAGAATGTAGAGAGCTCCAGGGCATGCCTGATAAGGCTGAAGGGTGTTGTAGTGCCACTTGTACAGGAGTGTGGTATGGGCAGCCCCCCCTCCGGGGCTTTGGAAAGGCTCCAAGATATTCACCAGCGATGGGCAGAGGAGACCAGCCAGCTAACAGACTTTCTCAATGACATCCTGGATGTGAAGGCACTTACTAGCCTCACCCTTCAGGAGATGGCAGAAGACTATAGTGGCTGTGAGAGAGCATTTAAAGCCCAAAGTCCCAACCATTTTATTGAGCATGCCACTAACCTCATGGGTCATATGAACCACATGGTTAGATCTGTGAAGAGGCATGTTGACCGAAGCGATAACCCAATCTTTCGAAATGGGCTTCTGGTGCTGGTGAAGCAGGTGGAAGCTTCAATAGCCGAGGTAACCACATGTGTGGAGCGCCTCCATTTGGAGCTTGGGTGGGACATGGAAACATTTTCAGGATTTTTGCAGAAGTTTTCAAAGGCAGTTGAGCGGTTTCACACTTTAAGGGAAGGGTTGGATGGCCTGCAACACCCACACCTCCTCAGTCCCTTGCGAGATGAAGCTCGTCATCCTTCAATCTCACGGCCCACGCATGTGTCAGAGGAGCCTGAGGGCTCCAACTTGGATCACGATGAAGGCCCTGAGTTTTTATCTCTTGGAACCGAAAAAAGAAGTACATCCAGTCCATGTTGTGCACAGCATGTAGAGAAAGACCCTGACAAACCTCCACTGTTGAGCGACAGCAACACTGGTGAATCAGGGGAAATGGAATTTGTCAGTGAGGTGAAACCCACTCATATACTTAAGGATGTTGACTTGTTACCCTTGCTGTATGAAGTCCTAAAGGCAACCAAAGAGAAAGACGTAACATCTCTCAGTGTGGCTTGCACAAAAGTCCTTGAGCTCTCCAACAGCTACATACAGGCCGCCAAAGAGGCTGATGCTATCATCAATGACATTGAGGGTCAGAGGCTGGAGGGACTGCGGTTAGAAGTGGTGGGCCTCACATCAATGCTGGTGCAAACTGCACAGGAGAGTGCTATGGGGGCCGCGATGAGCACAGACAACATCTACAAATACGCGACGCTATTCTCCGATAACATTAGCAACATGCGCCAGATCCTGCTGCCCGCCGCTGGCACCTGGTACCACGCAGCCTGTGCCATGTTCCAGGGTGGATCTCAGACTGGAAATACACCACAGCAGCTGAGTGAGGTGATGCAACTGTGCTCAGATGTTGTGCAGCTGGTCACATCATCAGAGATTGTGGCAAGAGGTGAACATCAAGAGAGCATCACCGTGCTGCACAGTAAACTGAAGAAAGCTCAGACCAGCACTAAACATCTGGCCGAACTGGCATCATCTGTACCAGTCACACCCGATAAACTGGAGGGTCCTTGCATCCTTTGGGCCCTGTCTGTACAGGTATTGTTGAATTCACTAGATAGGATCTTGGGTGGTGTGGCATATGGTGGAACAGAACAGGCTGTCAGACGTTTGACAAGTCCACAGAGAAGAATGGGGGTAATATCAGAGAACTCTCTGAGGGTCCAGGAAGCAGCCAGACTGACTTCTTCAATTTGTAAAAACAGAAATGGTGTTACGAAGATGAGAGGTCTTCAGGAGGAGGTGAAGGCCCTCACAGAGACCTACCTCCAGGTGACTGAAAACCTCAATACTGTGCCCCTCTCTGATATCCATCAGCTGGCAAAGTCCGAACTCTTACAGAGGCAGCTGCTTGTCAAGATGAAGGTGCTGTCTGGTCTTGTTAGTAGGTTTAACAAGGACTACTCTGCCACACTTCAAAACATCATCCGCTTGGCAGTTTTGGTGTGCACAGACAGTGAGAGCCCTGAAAAGATCAAGGAGGTAAAGGCGAAATTTGAGAGGGATGCAGAATCTCTTTTAACTAATGTGAAAGCAGCCTGTCAGAACATTCAAGACTTCCTCAATTACATTAGGAATCCCAGGGTTCGAGCTAACCTAAGGTCTATTAATGAGCATCTGTCCTTTCAGATATCTGACATTGTGTGCAGGGCCAGGCAAATAGTGGAAACTCAGGACTTGGATGACATGCACAGTCTGGAAATTCACATAGAACATTGGTCAGCTAAGGCTCACTTCCTTGTGGAAGAGGTGGACATGGTGGAAGGTGTTCACCAGGCTACCAAACAGCAGGTCAAACTCTATCTGCAGGGCAGGGAGGCCGATGATGCCCAAAACATCCTCTTAAAATTTCTGCCAACTCAGAAGGAGACTACATGTCCACCTGATCCAGTCATAGCTTCCTGGGAGGAAAACCATCCTAATATGAACACAAAAACCTCTGAACAGGATACTCAGAAGCCTCCTATGCCTAATCAGGAGCTAAAAAGGGTAATACAGCGTTTCCGGTTTCAACTTTGTAACAAATGACATTAGGAACAATGGTACTGTTCTGCCCATCTTGAGTCATTGCACAATACCTGTATTTTTTTGTAATTCACCTGTTTATTTTTGAACAGTGCCTTTGGATGTTTAGCTAAATACTGAACTCATTTGTAATACTGCCATGGTTGAACAAACAAATCTAATTTTGGTATTAGCTATAATCCCATGCATGTATGAAAAATTGGCTAGTTCAGCATTAGATAAATTAAATCAAATCCTGTCAACAGCTGATTGGCACTACTCTACTTGGCAGTTGTACTGGTCAAAAGGACCTCTTGCAAATATTGTTCCCTCAACATTTGAGTGACAGAAGGCAAAGTTAGCTGGAAATTCTTGAACTATGATTGAAGATTGGGGACTGCCTGGTAGGCTATGAGAACTCAATACGCTTTTGTACATTTGAATGCATGTGTGCCTGTGTGTATTTTTGTAATCTGTGTACGTACATATGTGTGGTTGTGCAAAAATACACAAATTTCAGTTTTGTTCCTTAGGGTGGCACTGGGCTCACTGCCAGCAGGGGGGCACCCTCCCTCACCTACACTTCCCTCTTCCTGAAGAGAGAGACGGACAAGTGGGACGCACAGAACAACCATGTCATCCAGGTGACCAGAGCCATGGCTGAGAAGATCTACCACATGACCCAGTACTTGCGCAGGAGAGGGCCCATACAGGTAGAGGGAAAGAGTGTGTGTGTGTCTCTCTTTATCTAGCCACCTAATCACCTAACCATCCCCTTGCTTAATTGGCTTAATACGTGAACACCCCCCCCCCCTTCCCCCAACTCAGCTAATGTGTGGTGATCGCTCTAGTACAGAACAGCTGACGCGCATAACCCTTGTGGATGCTGTACACTAGTGATAATTATAGTGTTTCTTCTCTTCACTGTAAATTGTTTTAAGATCATTGAAAAGTACAACATAGATGCAATTCATTGTCATTACCTGTATTATTAGTAGTATTTAATAATTTCCTTGACAGAGCAAAGAGGTGTTCGTCACCACAGCCAAAGATATAGTGTCCAGTTGCCGGACCGTGACCCAGTTTGTCAGGGTCATTGCTGACCACTCCCTGAATGAGCGCAGTAGGGAGGACCTCTGTCTCATATTGGAGAAGATTCTCACCACCACCAACCAGCTCACTATTATCTCCAGGTATGACATTCATTTATTTTATTTATTTATTAACCTTTATTTACTGTGGGTCTTTTTCAATGGAGCCCTAATTACAAAAAAATAATAAAACAGTCTAGCAGACGAAAGTTAAAGGTTCCAAGAGATAAAATGAATATATAAAAATAAAACATCATCATGCTGCAGCCTTTCAACCTCTTAAGCCCAGTGACTAATTAAAATGATGGGACATTAACTTTCAGCCATTGGCTATGACTGTGCCACCTCCAGACAAACACGTAGCTCCTAATGTTCTATGCTGCCAGAAACAGAAACAAGCTTCCAGTTAGCATGAATTATGTCTCACAGCTATCATGGGAGGCTAAATGGGAATCAGGACATCCTGCAATTCTTCATTCTGACTGCACTGGAAAGGCCCACTGTTCCCATTCCCAGGGTGACTGATCATTGCCCTGCCAACAGTGGAACACAGAGACAACTGGCCCCAGATTACAGTAGTTACATGTATTGATACTATACGGTCGACAAATAACTGTACAAATTCATATACTACAGATATATGCCTTTTGCAGACAGATTTTGACCATGGTTGGTGGTGAGCAAATTAATTTTCTCAGCTCGTTTGACATTGTTCACATTGTAACTGTCACTTTGCAGGGTTATGACTAAGACATTCAGTGCAGGGTAAGAACGTGTTGAAATTTTCATGACTTCATCATAACCCAAGCAATTAGTGCTAATGATGTGGAAAAATACAGTCTGTTCAATGTTAAGATATAAAGGATTGATCATAAAATAAAGGAGTCGTTTGGTAGAGCTGGTAGCGAACACCCCTTGTCACGTCCCCTTGTTCCCCCAGTGTGAATGCCTTGACCCCTGGTAGTAAGTCCTCAGATGAAATCCTGGTGAAGAATGCCCAGAACCTGCTGTTGATCATCCTGCAGGGAGTGCAAGCAGCTGAGACGGCCTGTATTAAGGTGAGACCCTCATGACCAAAGACACCACCAGGGATTATTTTCTGAAGGCCTTTTGAATCGTCCTAACTCACCCCCCCCCCTCCAATATGACACTGCTGCTCATGACTGCCTGCATCAACGTGAGACCCTCTGTTGTATAGAATGACTTGTACACCCTCAATGCACAGTTGGATTAAAAAAAAGGATTAAAATTTTTTATTTTATTTTAAACAGAACTGAGAAACTTTTCACTGCATGTGCCCCCATTTGCTGTTAAGTCTTTCAGAACCAAGACACACATCTTCATGAGGTTGCTGGAAGCCCACATCAACATTGACTATACAGATAGAGGGAGGACCCGTCTGCCTGACTGTATAGATTGTCATCTACTAGCTGGGCTGACATCGGCTAACAGGAGATGGCTCACATCAGTGCTGTCACTTCACTAGTGACAGATGACTTTCATCTTTTTTTGTCCAATCAGGGACTGAGACAGCCAGAGCCTAACTCGGATGGAGCTGAGGCAGCGGCTCTGTGCCTCCAGTGGAGAAGGAATCTTCAGATTCACCGGGCCCAGCAGAACTCCAACCCAGACACCGATGACCTCGGCCTCCGGAAGACGTCCCTGCACCCACCCGCGCCCAGCCTGGCCCCTCCCATTCAAATTCAGGGGACCCTCAAGTGGCCATCATGATGTCGTGACGACCTTGCGTAAGAAGGATATCACTGACGGTGCTATACACCCATAATGCCTCTGTGGATTTACTGTAACCATTAGACGAAAAATCATCTGTAATGCGGCTGCAGCCCTTCTAAGACACTCGATTCCACTGCAGCACTTCTCTGGCAAACTGGGGCTCCACAGGCTGCCTGCATCAGTGATTATACATCAGTTACTGCACAGCTCAGCTTGTGGATTGTGGAGCAAAAAGAAGCGTTGGCAACACTGTTTGTAGGAGATTACTGTAGTGATGAGACTGGCTTGTGCACATGACAGGGATTCCAAATTTGTTAAACAAGTTTTTTCCCATGGTACAGAAAACCGATGAAGGACATAGAGGGTTCTTCTCTGAGGAACAAAAACCCGGTATTGCAAAGAATGAATGAATTCAAAGCTGTAAGAACAATATCCCCATGTAACTGTACTGCAGACTGTGGGAGTGTGTCCGGTTGGGTGATACACCATTTTATGTTCCGTCCTAATCAACTTCAGTAGTACATGCCAGCATGGCTAAGGAAGTAATTTGCTTTGGTCAATTCAGTAAGTACGCTTGGCCTTGAGTTCACTTGGTAGAAAAATAAATGAAACACGGAAGTTGCCACACTGCAACTCAGTTACCCTGCAGTGGTAGCAATCATTGAGATTCTCCAAAGAGGTGTGTGAAGCTGGGTGGAAAGTTATTTTCTCTCCATTGACTTGCCAATAATCTTATTTACCTCAACTGAAGCTACGTATACAGTATTAGTTTATTGAGGGCAGTGACTTATAAAACTTCAACGCAACACAATTGATAGTTTTAAGTTTTCTTTCTTATCAGATTTCACAACCGTTGCCTACAACAAAAAGTCAAATTTATGAAGAGATTCATAACAAGCACTGTGTTTATCATACAAAAGAAGCCATTTACAATGTGCCTTATCAGGTGAGACTGGAAAAGGGGGGAAATGCCACTTACTCTGAACAGAAATAGCACCATACAGCAACACAGTATTGTACATAATATCTGAATTAAACAAACCAGGGCGCTGACCGTTTCAACATTCTTCATTGTCATGGTGTGCAATAATCACAAATGCAAAAGTGTCATAGTACTGGTGTTGTACAAATGGAGTGCAGAAGATAAAAGAGGATATTTGTACTTATTGTTCTGGTAGATTTGATGCATCTGTCTAATTATAAGCTAAACACTGTACAGTAATATAAAAGTGGCAGTTTCTATAATTTTTTTTTTACTTGTTCAACATACACAAAAAGGTAAACCCTTAATACTGTACTTTTAATAGCATAATAGCATGTCTTTGATACACTATGTGACTGACAAAATAAATTTTTACTGTACCCACCACATACATTTTACACCCATGATAGCTGTACACCAACTGAGTCTGGATCAAGCCAGCGCGTCATGTTCAAATAAATCTGCCACGCCAGGAGCAGGCGCATCACTTGCAACGCAAGTCGTCATGGCAACACTGAGTGTCGACCAGGGGTGTCAGTGACCGCCTATTCAACACACAAATGCATATACAACTTACTCTTTAAAGTTCTCCGTGTAGCAGTCCTCGTCTCTATATACAGTTGAAATAAATAAATATATACTGGTCAATAATGTTAGGTGGGGTGAGGTGGCTTACACACCATTCATACAGTCTGTGACAGACGTTTTGTTGATTATTAATAATAATAATAATAATAATAATAATAATAATAATAATAAATGCAGGGTTGTTTTACTGACAGAAAGGTGAGGCTGTGGGGTCGAAGGTCTTGAACACGTCTTTCAGGGGCCGGTCGTCGGGCTCCTCCACTGTGTCCTCGTCCCCCTGGGGCCCTGCCGGCTGCCCCAGCGGTTTGGCCTGTCGGGGGTCAGCGTAGGGGGGTCGTATCAACCCCGCCAGCGCCTGGATGGGCAGGTTGTGGACGGCGGGGGCCGGGAGCGGCGGGGCGGGGGCCAAGGGGGGCTGGAGCCGGCCGTGGCCCCCCTGCCCCCCCGCGGGGGCCTCCGAGGGGCCGTCGGAAGCAGCCCCGCCCGTGTGCGCCGGTGACAGCGGCGGCTTGGCGGAGGACTGTTTCAGGATGCCCGGCTTTTTGGGGGCCTCCGCCCCGTCCTCCCTGGGGGGCTGCGCAGAGGCCTGGTTCCGCGGGTCGTACAGGCTGATCCCCCCTAAAAGGGCAGTGGGGCTCTCCAGGCCCCCCCCGGAGGAGGAGAGCCGGGGGGCGTACGGGGGCAGCTTCTCAGGCTCAGCCCTGACGGGCGTGGAGGGGGCGGAGGTGCCCCCTGTGGTGGCTCTCAGGAGCCTGGGGTCCAGGGCCCCGCCCGGGCCGGCCTCCCTCAGCGCCGGCGGCTTGGAGTCCAGACTCGCCGAGCGGCTGATCCGGGGGTCCAGGGGTTTCTCCGGGGGGTGCTTCAGCTCGAGGCTCCTGCCGGTGAACCCCCCCGCCCTGCCCACGCCCTCTTTGAGGCGCGCCGCGGCCAGGCGCGGGTCCAGCGGGGGCACAGGAGGGGGGGCCGGCTCCACCAGCGGGCCCCCGAGGGTGCGGTTGAGCCGGGCGTCGGCGATGAGGGGGGGCAGGGGCAGGTTGATGGAGGGCTCCTGTTTGGGGATGAGCAGGGGGATGAGGTCCTCCGGGGCCCACACCACGGAGTGGGCGAAGGCCGGGCGGGACAGGATGATGTCCACGCGGATGTGGCTGAACTGCTTCACCTGGCAGCGCGGGTCCTTGAGGGCCACGCCCGGGCGGGGCTCCAGCGGGATGATGACCGCCTTCTCCCGGGGCTCTCGCTCCCCCTCCTCGTCGTCCTCCGTGCTGCGCGCTTTGTGGGAGAGCGAGGGGTGCTGAGGGTGAGGGTGAGGGTGGGGGTGGGGGTGATGGTGCCCCCCGTCTGGTTTTGGGGTGCCTGGCTCAGGGGGCCTCATCTTCCGGGGGTCCCGGACCAGCCTGGGGTCAGAGGTCGCCTCCGCGCTCTTCCTCAGTTCTGCTGCGCGTTGCCGTGGGTCCACCTTGCGGGGGTCGCTGGGCGGGGCCCGGTCTTTGTGGAGACGGGGATCGCAGAGCCCCGCAGGCGGTGTGGCCTGGTGCATTGTGGGAGGCGGCTGCTGCTGCTGCTGCTGCTTCATGACTTCGTTCTGTTTCTTCAGGGAGCGGAGGATGGCCGTCATGCTGTTCCCATCCTCTTCATCACTGGAGTACCAGTTAGTGGCATCATCTGGAACACCATGAAGGTGAGTATTGTTAAATAAAAGATTAAGAGCATACACATATTACATGTACACCACCACTGAAAGTCACTGTCCGATTACATCTCCAAAGTCTAATAGAGGTCTGCTGCCTGAATTACATGGCAGTACAAGGGCTAAGTTTCTTCTGTAAAAATCCAGCTGTATAATTCCGCGATCGATCAGATTGGACAAGTAAAAATATAGTATAATAATAATAATAATGATAAAAATAGCAATGGATATATCTAGGCAACAGCTTTTTTAGATTCAATCTAAACTCTTCTCTTCCTCCTAAGAGGACCAGTTTAACAGAAGCATCAGAAGGCCCTGGCCGGACGCTGGCCCCTCGCACCCTTGTCTCTGCTTCCTGTGCGCTGCCCTTTTCCCTCGTCCCCCGCCGCCTCGCCCTCCTGCTGCTTCTGGCTCAGCCGCAGGAAGAGCGCCTTCTGCACCGCCGGCAGGAAGTCGGGCACCTGCACCGCCCCGTCCGCCTCGCCGGCCCCCTGCTGGGGGTCCTGCGAGCAGCCGAAGGCCAGCTGGTCCTGGTGAACGCCTTCTTCGGTGGGATGGAGGGGAGAGGAGGGGGGGGGGGAGAGGGGGGCAGAGCCGAGCTTTACACAGTGACATTCATTCAGTCTCTGAAGAGCTTCACCGCGTCATTTCACTCGAGTCAGGACAACGCGGTTCACATGCCCTCTGAATTTCAGCCCTTCAACAAACACGTTTATTGTAAACAAGTTTACATAAGCAAATGTACAGTGTGCTCATCTCACTGTGTGTTTCTGGATATTCGGTAGTAACGACAGGGTGTCGCCCTGGTGGAAAACAAAAAAGTTTATCTGCTTCATCTTGAGCAGAAAGAAACACACCACTAAGGCATGCAGTAGCTAATGTGTGGAGTGTGCCTCCATGTCTCCAGCAGCAGCAGCAGTCAATCTTTATACTGTTTCTCAGATGGTCCTGAGATTCAGTTGCATACGGTGAAAGTGGAGAGCACCATTCCCATGTAATGTGATGACTGCCTCACAATAGCCAAAGGCACACAGACAGAAAGGAGGGAACGCGAGAAAGAGAAGGGAAGCAAATAAATGCCCTACCTCCAGGGCCCATGGCCTGGTTACCGTAGTAACCCCCAAAGAACTCGGCGGTGTTGGGCGGGACGGTGGGGTACGGCATGTTCTGCTGCATCGGCATGTCTGGCAAGGGCGGGAACGGGGGTCCCTGCTGGTTCTGCTGGGGGGGGCGGTTCCCGTGGAGATTTCCGTGAAAGCCGGGAGGCTGCCCCGGAGGTGGGAGGTTCATGGGGGGGCCCTGGTGGAAGCCGTGCGGCGGGGGCTGCCCCGGCGGGCTCTGGGGGAGGGGCGGCCCGCCGTGGGGGAGAGGGGGGCCCCCCATTGAGCCCGGGGAACCCGGGGGAGGGACTGGGGGCCCGTTAGGCACTGGGGGCATCATGTTTGGGCCCTGCCCGTCCTCGGGGCCTCCCCCAAACTGCGGCGGGGGGCCGTTCCCTTGGAACTGGGTGTCGGTGGGGGAGGAGCTGTTGTAGAAATTCGGCCTGTGACACAAAGACACAAAAACACTGAAGTCCTTCAGTGTCCCTTTCCTCCCTCAATCACAGATCGCCATAACCACAACGCTGCTGGGTGGACTCCAAGACGGTGTTGTCACTGTTCACTCAGGTTAATTAGCCTGTTACGCTCCACCTCGTTAAATACACAGAAGCATGAACACGGGCATCCGTCAAACAAATAAATAATAATTACAACATAACTTATTTTCACTGTGAGGAATCATATAGCAATCTAAACAGAGAACACCTACACTGATGAGCTTCTTAGTGATAAGGGACAGAAGAGGCTACTGCAAGGCTAATAAATAAAAGCGTATAAATAAAGCACCTGAGTCCGATCTTCTGTGCCAGGTCCACGGTGGGCTGCACCACGATCTCGAACAGCGAGGGGATTTTCTTGCCGTCCTGCGGGCTGCTGGGTCCGGGCGTGGGCAGGAGTCCCACCCCGGGGGGCGGTTTGGGGAGGGGGGCGATGCCCTGCTTCCTCAGCTCCTCCACCTCCTGCTCGTCCTCGTTCATGGCCTCGCCCTCCGTGTTCAGGACCTGCAGGGGGAGAGGTCACAGTGTAACAGCTCTAATGGACATGCTTATTCAGTTGTGTGGTTTTGATGCACCTGGAAAACATCAGTATGTTTAAACAGCAACAAATTACTTTTATTGTATTCTTACCTTGTATTGTATTCTTATGTACAAGCCATTTATAATGTTCTATTCACACTGTATTTAGTTTGTGCTTAAGTTACATTCTGACAGTACAATCACTTGACACAATCACTTGGTGTTGTAATTGCATTGTATTTCGCCTATTTAAATGTTGAAATTGTATGTTGTATGTATTTATGTTATTTCTGAACCTTTTCCAGCAGTTCCCGGGCCACGTCGTTCAGCGGGTCGTGAGAAAACTTGCACTTCTCTCCCTGAAAGCACTTGGCCCCCGTGTGAAAGAACTTGCAGGGGTATTCGCGTGGATCCACACGTAAAGGAAACAAACCTTGAGTAAATTCCATTCTCAGCAAAATTGCCAAAATTTGCCCAGAAAATCCCACTGCTGCAGCATTAATCATAAGCATTAGTTTGACTGAATCAATATAAAATGAATTAAAATATACGTCGCTGAAGTTTCACCTTCACACACACACACACACACACACACACACACACACACACACACACACACTAAAGACAGCCCTTTGAAAGGATATTGTGCATGTAGATGCAGTTGTCTCCCTTGCTGCAGTACCCCTGGATGTAGAATTTACAAAGCTCCTTCTTCTTGTCGGGTACGACTAGGTCGTGCTCAAACTTGCACTGGTCCCCCTGTTTGGAAACAGATGGACAGTCATTAAGACAGTCATTTCAGAGTCTTAGTGTGCTTTATCCTCACTTACTAAACAACGCAATGACATAAATACAGTAACTACAAAAACAATTCATTAAATAATTACCAACGTCATAATCACAGTATGTTATCAACATCTCTCTTTTTTTTACCAGTGATTCCAAGATATTTTTCCTATTGCTGAAATGATTTCCTAAATTGAAAAGACTTACTTTGATGCATCGTCCCTCCAGGAAATACTTGCAGATGTATCTTCCGTTGTGTTCGACTGTGTGTTGATTGATGAACTCCTGTGTCATGATTGGCCGTTTTTTCTGAAAGGGGGGCGGACCCTTCCCGTCCTGTGAAAGAAGCAGCCGCGTGTGGGCCAGGGGCCTCCAAAAGTTCTGACCCCACAAACCACCAAATAAGAAGGTATTTCATGTGACCCAACTTTTTGTTCATACCGTTATGATGTTAATAGTAACTTCACACTGATGAAAGAAGTATTTCATATTTAATATAAAATTCAAACTGCAGATCTTCTAATGAAAGATCTTCATAATGAAATTCACATTTGACTAAGGGTAATTGAAAAGGAGAAAACAAACACACTCCATAAAGTCTGCCTTTATGGGCATTGCTTACTATATATTAATGATATAATGCTGAGCATTGCACAGACTGCCTTTATTGGCAGAGCTTGCTATATATCAACATTACGCTGGGTGCCCATGTGCCAGTCCTCACCTCCTTCATCCCGTCCCCAGCCTGGTCGCCGCCCCGTCCACGCCCGCGGCCCCAGTTCTTGCCTTTCTGCTTCTTGTTCTTGTTCATCATGCCCCGCCCCCGGCCGAGACCGCCCCGCCCTCTCCCCTTGGGTCCGAGGTCTGCAAATCACAGCCCCCCCCCCTCCGGTCAGGAAATGCAGCGCTAATGCTGCTGCCACCATCCCCCACAGACAAGGTGACACCGCTAGCAACAGACACTTAGCGGGATGTTCTGATTGGCCACGGGGCCCAGGTTTTATGTAGTGCTGGAGTCAGTTTAATTTAAATTCAGTCCTTTCGGAAAACGAAAATGTTTTCTCTATGCGGATTTTTGAATGAATTAGGCTAATTCTCAAAATGACTTTAATGAATTTAAATGGGGCTGACCCCAACCCTAGTAACAGTGTTGGTGCACTGTAGCGCGAAAGACCACAGTTCAGCTCTCATGTCTGGCAAATAAGCATTAAGTGATATCACAAAAAACGAATGAAATAAAATTGAAATCTTACACTGCTGCTTCTGCACGCCCTTCATGTTGGGCCTCTTCATGGGCTCCTTGGACGGGCCTCCTTTGCTGTGTGGGGCGCACTCCTTGCCCGGTCGATAGTGGCCCACGTCGTCCGCGAAGTCGTCGTCCTCCCCCTCGTAGTCGTACTTGTCCTCGCTGTAGTCGCTGAACTTGTCGTAGTCGCTGTTTTTGTGCGAGGCGGGTCTCTGCAGTTTGCCGTGTCCGCCGCTGGACTGGCCATGCTGGAGACGACCGGGCAAAGAGCCGGAGTCACATGACTTACAGGTGAAAACTGCAGTGTGTTACAGTAGGCCTCACCCTGATACAAACACAAGGAGTGCCTGGAACCTGTTCCATCCATCTCCAGTATAACCAAGCAAATCGCATGCGCTGCACATCAGGAATAAACAGGAAGGCAATTTTGTATTGTTTCTATGCTAACAAGAGCGGAAAGCCTACCAATTCATTAGCTACTAAGTAATCGACTTCTGTCAATAAAATAAACATTGACAGATGTTTCCCATTTTGTGTCAAAAGTTCTGTCTCCTACAGTGCGAAACCTTTTCCCAAATAGTATATTAAAAAAACGCAAATGATCAGTAAAAGGCAGGCAGCCTTAACTGAACTGAAGACATAAGAACAGCATTAGTTGGCGGCTCATGTTTCTAACCTGAGAGAACGTGCTGTCGTACTCGCGGTATGGGCCCTGGTTCTTCTTGCTCTTGGGTCTCTCTGAGCGCTCGTGATCAGACTCGTAGCTGTCCGAACTGTCCGAGCTGGAGGGGGAGTGGTTCTGGGGGCAACACGGAAGGGGGAGGAGATTCCGGTCAGAGAAGTCACACCTCACCCGACTATGACTTTTCAATGTCAAGAGGAGTCCGCAGTCCCCTGCATCCCATGCCCCATGTTCAGACGGGTAGCCCCACGCCTCATCATTTGTCTCTACCCTGGGAGAACCCCTTAAATGCATTTTATCCCAATGTCCTTTGTTCCTCCCCAGTATAAGGGTCCGTAATGCACTTTAAGGCCTGTCCCGTTGCAGCAGCGTGGGGCGCACACTGGACTGCGTAATCTGCAGCCGAGCTGCGCAGTGTCTCAGCAGCGGACTGCACGCGCAGTACAGCCGGAACGGGCAGGCCACAGACACCTGAGACCCCCCACAGGCTGCAGTAAAACCCTGCTGACTCAAACCCTCTCCCCCTGGCCACTGCTCTGGTCAATTAAACACCGGACTCCTAGCCACAGTCACAGACTGGATCAGTATAATACTGCATCAAATAAAGAGCTGCAATGGAACACACCTTCAGCATTCCAGAGCCCTGATTGGCCATGCAAATTAATCACTAGAAAGGAGTGGCATGATGGGAAAGGTAATGAAGGCAGATGACATCATTGTATTGGTTTTGTGCCAGGCTAGTAGGATTCTTACTTTCTGCCGGTCTCTTCTCCTCTTCTTTGACCTCCTCTTCTCTCTTGCTTTCCTGTACCTCTTTCTCGAGCGCCTGCGAGATTTGTCATCTCTCTCCCGCTCCTTCTCTTTTTTGTCATCCTCTTCTTTGATTTCCTTCCCTTCCTCTTCAATGCCTATCCCTTCATCGTCTATTTCTCCATCTTCTAGTTCCCCATCCTCCCTTTAAAGTAAATAATAATTAGAAAACATGAAGGATTCCCTCCAGGTGTTACAAACCACCACTTAAAACAAGTTTATAAAATTGACAATCACAACAATCAAATGAAACTGACAATTTAAGCACCTGCAAAAACACAAAAGGCTTGTAAAATCCCATTATAAGCTATACAGTAATAAAAAATATATAGCGTACCACTGCCCACAAGTAAAGATGAACAGCCAAATAAACTGCAAAAAACCACAAAAAAGCACAACAAATACAATCACAAACCCTGTTTTTGACTAAGCCCTATTCTTTTAGTTGTTCTTAGAGTCATTAAGCTGAACTTAATGCTATCACCTAGCCTTGTACATTATCACACCAAAACAAGCATTATTAGTCCTCACAAAAGCTTTATGAATTTCCATGACATAGCATTATATTTGAAAGCTGCTGAAATTCCCCCATAGGCTGCAAAAGAGAGGCATGCTGTTTCACTGCCAATACATTTCCCTCAAAAGAACAACAATCACAGGAATGTGCTTCCAGGTCAATCTTTGCTAATGAAGGCCAAAAATCCTTACATGGGCAGAAGCCAGCTAGAATCCAGCCAATACTCCGGGGGCCCGTACACAGCAATGCCCCACTAGAACCCAGCAAATACTCTGGAGGCCCCGTACACAGCAATGCCCCACTAGAGCCCGGTCAAACCAAACCTGGTTAAGCTTGCCTGGTTTTACAGTGAATTAGTACCCAACCACAAGCCATGACATTAACCAGCATGAACAGTGAACAGAGAACTATAATAACTCTAATTATGCAGACATCCACACCCTGTTTGATTTATGTTAACATAATTATCCTCAGCTATAGCCGACATCTACCAACTGCAAGAGAAAGAGCATTCTGATGAGGGCAGAAAAGCATTGCTTTGTGACGTAGATCATGATGTGAAATCTTTTGAGACACAAATGAGTTGCTGCGGCTGATTAATTGTTGTTACAGCAGCGGCCATGTTTGAGCTGGGGCCTGTCAGAGTTTTCAACAGGAAGCACGCCGGCAGGGCTCGCCGCCGTCACACTATGCGCGCTGAGCTGAACAACTCTTCCCACAGGCCCACTGGCGCTGGCACAATCAGCGCCCACAAGGATCCGACGTGGAGCGAACACAAGGGCCCACTGCTTGAGGTGAGTTTCAGTTAGACAAATTCAGTCTCGTTCATCTCAGCTCTGTAATTACAAACTGTAATATTCCAATAATAGCTCTAAACACATTTACTCCCCCCACCGACATTCTGCTTGTTTCACTAGAAACATCAGAGTGGCCTTATAGCAGGGCCCTTCCACACCAATGGAAACTGAATTGGTTAAAAATAAAAACAACCAAATTAAAACATACACTGGCACCATAGTTGCAAGGCTAATCTTTCCTGGGCTGTGCAGGAACACAGTTTGGTCAAATGTACCCTATATAGTGTCTTTTGGGGACTTCTACATTACAAGTTCCGGAATTCAACTAGTAGTCTGGCAGGGCAACCCACGGAACCACCCCAAAACAACACTACGGGATTCTGGTATGGAACCATCAATCCCAGCCATTATAAATCTCACAACTGGATTTCCAACTCTTTGAACCAATCAAATGCCAGAAACCAAAAAGGGCCACGGGGATGTCTCCCACTTTTAAAAGGCAACTTAGGCAGGACCTCTAACAAAATGGTACAAGCTCTGGTTGACTGTGTGGTCTCACTCTGGGGCGAGAGCTATTATAAGTGAATGATTTAGAAACCCTGTGCACCAAGCCACAATTAGCAGCCATTTTAGACCAGCTTGTTATGGCAATGAGCCAGCCCATTACAAGAAGATCACAGTTCTGCAATATCATCATATTGCCAGGACATAAGGACATATGTTGTGTGTTGCTTGTCTTTGCAATGACATAAATTATGCTGTGTGTTACACATTCCATGTTAACTGAAAGGGGCGGGGTGCCTGGACTGCAGATGGGACAGATGGGAACTTCGCAGCAGAGAGACTGACAATGTCCATTTCTGAGCTCCTGATCATGTGACCAGTGTGGAACACAGGTAACAACATCCAATGGGAGGGGAGTATCAGATTTGTGATCAGTATAACCAGCCACTTCCTGATTTTTACAACTGGAGAATCAGACTGTTGCCATGGCTCTTTCCACACTGTGTTGGTAGAATGCTTGGCAAATTGTATATAGCTAAACCTACTATCTGAACATGACTTTCTTTATGAAATACAACAATCACATGCACAAAAAAAATGTAATAACGCACGTTTGGACAAAGTCAGTCTAACTGAAAGCCATGACAAGCTGTCCCATTTCCTTTGGAAAATGATTTACAGTGATAAAAGTCAGAATATAATCTGTAAGGGCCATGTATCTATATGTAACAGGTTTATACACATTAAAATAAAACAAGAGGCTGCACCATGTCAAAGAAGGCTGTTATTTCCCAGTTCCCTTTAAAAGTTTTACCATTTGCAATTAACAAAAACATAATTTTCCCTTGGAAATTTTCTCTGTTCCATTAACTGATAACATGCCCACTGTTTCAGAAACCTTAACAGCTGCCCTGCACCAGCCAGCTCAACTTTCAGGCTCAACGCTGGGAAGCTCCCAGGTCATTAGCATGCTAGTCCCAGGCAGAATCTTTTTTTAAATAATCCTAAATAATCTTTGCATTTTTGTAACAGAGGACACAATCAGGAAATCAATTTTTTTGTTTTATACTGCATAACATCCACCAAGAGAAACCACCTTGCTCAAAAGTAAACTGATCATGCTCCCCAGGAGTCAATCACATGACCAAACGCTGCACTATCCAGTGCTGCCACTGCACTACATTGTTGCAGTATGGTAGGGGGAGTTGGGGGCTGGGGACTTTAGATGTGAATCTACATGCTATGATCCTCAAAGATCTCAAAGAACTTAAAGTAACAAATTTAAATATTTTTTTCTTTTTTGACTACATAAATCTCAACAGTTAAATAGTCAGAAATAAACAAGTAATTACAATACTGTCTTGATAATGTCCACAATGCTTCAAAATACTTAACAGTTCACAATATTGCACCCTGCCATGCTTATTTGAAAACCTTTGACAGACACTCATGATTTTACGGGAAATCTGTCCTTAAAAAAACCGTTTTAAAACTGTTACAAAGGGCCATGACTTCTTTCCACACTTAAAAAAAATAAATAAATAAAAACTGCTTAAAAATGTCCTTTACCAATAACTGCCTCCCTTTCCATTACTGCCGAAAGTTAGTTGCTACAACATATTTATTCTAAACCTAAATTTCTAAAACATTACTGAAGTACTGCTTACTGCTAATTATTTACTTGTAAACTTTGCATGTTCAGTGTAATTTCGGATAATTCCTCAGTAATACACTCGCACCCTACTGCATTCTATTCTTGGGATCTATGTGGGGATTAATACTTATCTAGCCAAATCATATTGGCAATGCGCACACACGCGCATCCATGTCTACTATGCGGATAAACACCAAGGTACTATAATTGCACATTTTAATAAAAATACAAACTGCTCATATCCAAAAAACGGTCAGATCCGGAAGTACAGTGGTCAAAACCCAACGCTGTCCTACTAATTATCTGGCCATGCGAACTATGCTGAACGCGTCCCATACACTCTCTGACTAGCAGAGCTTCTGAAGTGCTCGCAAGGGGGAAAGCAAAGCCCATGATTGTGGGGAGGCTCTCATACGTCACCCTCATTTACATAAAAAAAACCTGGGCAACATGAAATCCACGATCCACAAGCCACATTTTCAAAATGGTCGACTCATCCCTTCCTATCATGCCAAAGAAAAAACACCTCCCATTTAGCTTGCTAGCTAGCGTCCCACAAAACAACGGCGGTTCGACCAAACCGGTTCATCTCGATGGACAGCACAGCTTACCATTACAAGTGCTTTTGTGGCACGGAAGAAATCTAGTGATATTTAGCTAACTAGCTACCGATAAATAAAAAGAAAAGGCATGCAACATAGCTATAGCTAGCTGACTGGCTATGTAACGTTACAATAGGGATAGCTAAATGCTAACTACCTAGCTATACGGCCTGACTTCACCCAAAACCAAGAATCACATCAGTATATCCTTCACGGCGAGTCCAAAAAAATACAAGCATTTACTCTACACGCACAGATAATCCTTTTGCAGAAGAAGGTTCAGATAAGAATGTTACTCGACCTTTCATCCCCTGCAAGTTCAGAGTCTGTCATGTTTTTGTGAAGAACGGGGTTTGGGGGATTGGAGGAAAGGCTCGCGAAAGCCATGGAAACGAAATTGCCTTTCTCCCGAAACGAGAGTGAGTTGCATTCAGTCACTCAAGGAGACGTTGGATTGTGAGATGATGAAGGATTGCATTAGTTTGAAAAAACTCACGGTTACAAGTCTTTACAGTGACAGACAGTAAACACAGACTTTTATCCAGTCTCTTATCAATGATGTTTTAAAACTGTAAACACAGTTTTGATACCCCGCTTTGCTAATGTCCCGTCGGTTGACTGTTTTCTTGGTGAAATATTGGCGACGGAGGGTGAAACAAACAGAAATGTGATCATTTTCGATGGTTTCTATTCCTTGACAAAACATGGCTCCCGCAACGCATTCTCAAAATGGCTGCTATGAACCTGAAGAGAGCATTCGTATCCTTCCTCCTGAAGAATCGGACCTATCAGGTCAATCTAACCCTACTTGCCGCAAGTCCATGTGTGTAGCGATTGGTCAATATTGTGAAATCATGCAAATTTAAGTAACGTTATTGGTTTGGTCAACTGTCAATAAGTTACCCTTTTTAAACAGTCATGTTTGAAAGACTAGAAATAAAACTATCCAATGAAATGCAACGTTGCGTCATTATTGCGGAATTGTTATGTCGATGCTTCGGTCTTTTGCATATTCGCTGTTTTTAGTTTTATCATTATTCGTACGTGTAGCTATGCAGTTGTATTTTGTGCTCAACGTTTTAAACTGAAGCTTAATTTTCGTCAGATAAGACATAAACTAAGAAACGTCGAAGTACGCATATCTTTGCAGTTCTGGCGCGGTAGACATTTTATTTAACCGAAATATTGAGACGTACCTTTAGATATCGCAAGATGGCGGTATATCACTGTAGAATTCATAAAACAATTTCTTAAAACTAAGCTATCACGTTTCCTGTATGCTGTTAGCCGGTTCATCATGATAACAAGTGCCAATACATCACATCTGTGCATGTAGGTTGTATTCTTTTAAACCATTTCCCCCTTTTTACAAAAACTGCAAATTACGTTGTCCCTCAGAAAAATCTACTGGCACGCTTTTTTAACCTGTCCTGTGCAAAAGTTGCTGGGAAGCGTTTAATTAATCTTGGCTACCTCGAGTAGCCTACTAATTGATATAGAGGGGAGATTCATTCTTCGGCAGATCGACGTTGTGTGGATTTAATTCGGCTTATATTTAAGTAGAAATTTGGCTTGAATTTGTTTTCCAGGGTATCCTAGTCATACTGATAAATTGAAAAAAAATCCTTGGTAAGAATAGGCTAAATATAACGAACATTTAACCTACAAAATGCTTTACCGGCTGAAAAACTGGCTATATTTTCAAGTTTTCATATGTCGGTATCATATTCCAAGTATCAGTGGGCTTACTATGGTTAGTTGGGGATGGGCTTGTAATTCAGGTTGTCAGGTGAAGCTAGTGCTGTGTACCCCTGAGGAAAATGGACTAAACCTGAACCACTTTAAGAAATATTTAAGTTGCTCTGGATAAGAGTTTCTGCTAAATATATTGAAAGTACAAGGCATTGTTCTCATGCTCCAAAATCTCAGGTCTGAGTATGTTGGTCTGAGCACTGTCACCAATGTCACAAACTCTGGTGGCTGGCTGAGTGTTGTGAAGACTGCATCTGATGTCTTTGATGCAGAAAAATGGCATAAAATGGAGCTCAAATGTAGATGTATCCTCTAACACAACACTTCTCGCAAATATCACAGGCTATATAGCGGAATGTGGAAAAACACCAGTTATCAGTGGTAATATAGAATTAATATCAATGCAGTGAATCTCCTTATTGGTCTACAAGGCTCTGACACTGGAGTTCACAATGACCTCTCATGGCTTTGCACTGATAGTGCACTGAACTGTCACTGTCACTTATCTGTCACTAGGGAATAGCAGATTTACCCAATGCTTCTTTTAATGCTACATTTCTGTTGTTTTTAGAAAACTTTGTATTAAATTAAATGAATTTACCTATTATTAATCTAATCAGATCAAAATTTATTGATATAGCGCATTTCACAAACAAGTGTCACAATACACTTCACAGACAACTCTGGCCTAAACCCCCACAGGAGCATGCCCAAGGCAGCAGTGGCAAGTGAAAACTCCCTGTTAACGAATAGGAAGAAACCCAGGAAGGAACCAGACTCAAGGGGTCTCATTCTCCTCTGGTCAGCTCAGGGTGTAGGTTTAAATGACCAACATGTCAATCAAATTAGTGGCATCTTGGTGACACTCCTGAAGGTGGCTACCCAGATGATGGGCGGGGCCAGGTGGCGATCGAGGGGAGTGGCTGGCGGCGACAGAAGTGGGCATGGTGGAGGCAGTGATGAAAGAGGAGGCCAGACCATTTATATGATACTTGGACCAGATTATTTTGGTTTTTATAATTTTGTAATATTGAAATATATCATACAGAGAATTAAGTTACTGATGGTGAAAGCAACATCATAATGGGATGTAATAATCTGTGGACCCCACTTTAATCACATGTTGGTGCTGTATATGCTGCTCCTTTGCTCTGAAGTAGACTACAAACGGTGCAGTCAAAGAGATATTATTTCAAGGGATCTGCACACAGTTAATTTTTATTGTGTTCTTAATGGGAAACTGACATCTGAGAACAGATGTGTTTCATGGAAAACATTTTTTAAACTATCGGAATGAAGAATGATTAGGCTCAAGAATCTAGCAGGCAAGTTAGTGTCACGTGTAACTCTGGGTACTCTATAATAACATAACTACTGAAACACTGATTTATGTCTCAGGAGTTTTTTATTTTTAATTTAATTTAATTTTGGCTGTCTTATCAGTTTACTCTCTCATTCCTTTAGATTCGAACCCTCAACACCATATTTCTAGGATACAGCTCGAAAAATATTTCCGAGAAGACCTAAGTGTGCTACGGCGTTATATCTTTAAAGAGATGATAATGTTCATCATTACGTCTCCTATATCTCTCCAAATCCTGAGGGGAAAAGTTACGCGCATTGCGCGTTAGGAGTCCGTTCGATTCAAGCCATCTGCCGAGGCTACAACCAGATGACGGTGACTTTCTGAGTAAGAGAAGAACATTTACCAGTAAGGATTTAGCGCTGTGCTTGGGTGTTAGTGGGAGGGATTATTACTTCCATTGCTCGTGGGAGTCTGGGGGACGTTAGGTAGCAGCTTCAACTTTCTTCCTGGCTCCCGGAGCGCGTGGACACGAGACCGCATCCCAGCTGTTGCTGCATCAGGAGACAGCAGTTGAGCATCACTGACCTGAACTCAGACTTGGAACCTGTCGGTGAAATTGTATTGACATCACATTACTTTGATATTTACTAGCTAGCACCTGCCGATTCTCTCTACAGGTTTAGAACATTGCATAGAACTATATCTCCAACGGAATTATTAACATGACTCTGGGAGTACGATGCGGCTGTCTACTGCTGCTGTGTTTGACAGCGATTGATCATTGTCACGGTGGCACGCAGGTGGGTAACAACTTTACTTTGAAGAGTCGTTAGACGGGATTTGATGCAAATCATAAACATTATGCAATGCATGCCCTGTGTCGATAAATTTTTTAAATTTATCAAAGCAGGTGGTGCTGGCTTTCCTTAGTAGGCTATTTCTAAAATATAAACTTGACAGATTATATTGGCTAATAGAATATAACAAAACATGTTTTTAAGCTTGTTTTCTTTCTCCTGATCTTGTAATTTAGCCTTGTAAGTAATTTGGCAAAACTAGGTAAAACTAACGAAATTCCAATTTTCCTCTGTACTTTATGTTCATAAACTGAGAAAAAAACGTTTTTCTTTTACTAAATGGTGGAATGCCCTAAGGTATGTGGCTATGCCCACAAAGGAACGGAGAGAGAGAAAGAGAGAGAGAGAGAATGTCAAAGCATAGCTGAGGTGATTAGCGAAAGAAAGGTCGCATGCTAGGCAAGCCTTTTTATACTTATTTACGCTGGAAATGCAGATCTACAGGAAAATGGCAGCTGTGTCACCCACTGAGTTTTTCTCATTGTCCAAAGGGGCTGAAATACCTTATGGAATTAAAACATATTTTGATTCTCGTTTTCTTATAGATATTTTTGAAACTAGAAACAGCTGCAGCAAATGCAACATAAGAATAATAATATGCAGTTAAAAATTCAGCTTTCATTTAGCAAAACATAGCAACTGTTCCTCCTTGCCATTTTGTTCCATACTGGTACTCCATCAGGATTTATTTTATTTTATTTTTTCATACCTGGAAGGTCAGAGGTTACTGTTTCATGTTTTGTTATTGGCAGGTCTCTCTGGTGTGCGGTCAGTTGAACGTTTATGTGCAGACAAATGCTTTGAACATGGATAACCTTTTTGGCATCTAAGAAAGTTGTCTAAAAGTTGTCATATGGATCTGAGGTCATTGCTGTGAATCAGTGGTGTGTTCCTCTGCCCTTGGGGATGGTTAAATTACTCACATACGTCAACTTGCACCTTTAGACAGAGTACCCACCACCTGTTTGACCGCCACAGTTCTAAAACCCATTTTAACCAAAATAACCGTTTTCGCACTCTTGCCAGCCAGATAATAATCCAACTCTCACAGGCAAAAGGCGACAGACAAAAGAAGTCATGTTCAGTTTCCAAGGCTATTCTGATCTCCACGAGATAATGTGGAAAGTAATTTTTTATTGCATCCTTAATTGTGAGACTCGTATTTTTGTATTTGAGATCCAGCTGTGTGGAGCACAAAGGCGAGCCTCTTGGGGTCCCCTCCAGTGAGCCCGAGCTCCATGCCATCCAAAATATACAGGCGACTGGCTCTTTGGACAGAGGTCCCACTGACATCTGCTGCACAGCTTTTATCCAGCTGCAGCTTTGCCAGACTCTTCTGCTGCAGGGGGGCAGAGAGCGAGAGAGAGACAGAGACAAAGAGCGAGAGAGAGAGAAAGAGAGGAAGCAGCCCAACCTGCTTCAGTAAGGTTCCGAAGCCAACCTTAGACAGCAGTGACATTCGTGTGAGGTTACAGAGTTATATGGGTGGCTGTGTGTGTGTGTGCGTGCGTGCGTGCGTGTGCGTGTACGTGTGTGAGCGTCTCCTTTAAAATGGTACCTGTGTAAAAGACGCCTTGGGTGTGTTAGGGTTGGCCATTCCCTCAGTAGGTGCTCTGGTGAAGGAAATGTCAACGACAATGATCCCAGGCTCTTCCTGCTCACAAAGCTGCTTGTAATGTAGGATGACATCACCCCTTTCAACAGGCGCAGGGTGAATCATGGGCTGGCACTATTAATGTTTCATCATTGTTGACCCAGCCCTGAGTTTATTGGGAGTCATATGTTTTCAAACTCAGTACGTTCTGTCAACTTCACTGTTTTTAACAGCTTGTGATGTGTGCTTTTACGTGAATATGTTCACTTAATGTGAAAACGTGGCTACATTGGGCCATATTTAGGTACTGGTATTTGTATGATCGGTCCTGGGTTTCTCTGGATGTGGAACATAAACTGAGTCTGAAGAATAAAAATGACCCAAATCCACAGTTATGTTTGTAGGATCTAGTGTCTCCAAATGGTGCTCTTTGGAAAGTGAGGAAAACTGAGTGAACAGTGGGAAAAAGCATTAAAGGTCACCGTAAATGATTATATTGTACTATCCAACAGGCAGATATCTGAATTCCATGGTGTTCAAAGGAGAAGAGAAAATATCAAAATGGCTTTATTACATACACAGTAAAGTCATGTATTATCAAGTACAATGCCAAATGTTGTTATTTATTTATCCCTATTCTTGGTTACGGTGCCCCTTGTTTCAGTCATAAAACTGAGTGTTCTTCTTGTGTGTGTTTGTTGTTGTTTTGTGTGTGTGCTCTTTTGGGTGGGGAGGGTGCGGCGAGCTGCATGGACAGGCACCAGGTGGTGGGAGTGCTGCGTCAGATGGAGAAGTTCCTGAAGGGGCAGGAGATGCGATTCACCGAAGGGCTCCGGATCATGAAATCCAAACTGGCGGCCCTGCAGAGCTCGGTCTCCAGGCTCCCCCAGGCCGACCAGTACTTGGGTAAATGCGCAGCGCCGAATGGGGGGGGGCGGTCACGTCTCACCAGCCTCCCGCCAGCCAGCTGCACCCATTGTAAACTGAGGAAAGACGCTGAATAATGTGGGCCTTTGTTTGCGGCGTGTGCTCGTCACTGTAGCATTACTGTTACTGGTTCAGGCTTTTCCAACCGTGACCGAAGGGAGGTCAGGGGCTCTCAGCAACATTTATTCTTATTTTCCCGCTTGAAATAGAAAAAATAATAATTTCACGACTTCAGTTTAAACATTTTCATATTTGATCGTTTCTCTTGTAGGTACGTATTTACTGAACAGTGAAGGGATTTTATTTGTTGCATTTCTAATCCGCATCTGTAAACTGCCTGGAATGTGTCTAATGTATAGGACAGAACTCATTCCTTTAGAAGTACTGATCTGTGTGATCACATGGAGACCACCTGTGGGGCAGTCATAGTGCATTTCCACTGCATTACATTATTCATTTATTTTATCCAGAGTGACTTAGGCAGCTTACATGTTGAAATACTATCCCATTACACCCAGGGTCAACAGGGGGTCCGCAGGTCCCTACGGGTAGTTGAGGGTGCTGTCGAAATTCGCTGGCTAGACTTGATATGCAATGACTGTAGATTTGGGGACATACAATATTTCAAAATATAAAACCTTTCTTTAAAATGTAACCCTTTTTAACTTATGGTGGGGGTCCCCTGGATGCCTTTGAGCCTGGGTGGGGGGTCACTGGAGCAGAAAATGTTTAAAACCCCTGTATTACACAGTTGGATAGCTAAATTGATAGTTCACTTTCTGGGTTTCTTAAAATTTTATTTCAGTTTTAGTGTTTTTGTTTGGCCCACCATTATTGTGTGCAGTGTTATATTTTAGATATTTTAGATATTTGCAGGAGTTTCTGATGACCTGCTGGCTTTGTGTGTTATTTTCTTTGGACCACAATCTCCAAATGGCCAAAACTAATTTTAAAGCAAGTTGTTCATCAGAAATGAGTCACCAGCAGCAAGAAGAGCAGAGAGCTAGATGCTGGCATCTGGAGTGGTAGAGTCCAGAGTACTCTTGTGGAATCTTTACAGGGACAGGAATGAGCTGGAGATTGCCCTGCATCTCTGGCTCATCTCTGGCACAGCGATGGGCCTGAGGTTCGGGCCAACATCCAGGGAAATGCAGTCTGTCACCACCTGAGGCAAAGAAAACAGGGAAGATTAGATTTATGCCGTGGGAAGAGTGCAGGCCATGGATTATTTCATACTGGGCCATTTGCAAAAAAAAGCCAGTGGGCATGCAGGGTAGCACCAGTGTGCACTTCAAGGGAGAATTACTCCTAAGGCAAATTTATATAATAAAATTATCTGTGATTCATAACAGTAACAAATGAGTGAGATTGTCCATGTTTCTGTCTTTCACAAAGGCTCTAGGAAGGGAATTGTATTTCTCATGATAATGCATAATTACAACATGACTCTTTCGTGCAGGCTGTGTTTGGCTGCGGAGTGGTTTTCCACCTCATTGCATGCACTTTGATGTGTTCCACATTCCCACCCGGGGTTATAAATCAACACTGCGTGAGGACATGAACCGAATCCTTTTCGATTCTCACCCGCGAAACGTACGCAGAAACCCAGTTCTTGTATTGCCCTCTGTGGGCCCGTAAATTTCATCGGGCTGATTTGTGTGAAGTGAAACTCAGGGACAGTGTTTCACTGAGCGCATGGAGCATTTATCAGCCAAGCCTGTAAGGGCCATTTACACTTTGAGTTCTCAGTTAGGCCGGGTTCACTTTTTCATGGACCTTCCCGGTTTTTAAACCTTTCTGTGCTTCCCTCTTTCTCGGCTGCTGTAATTTGGATGGGATTAGACTGGAGAATCAGAGGTCAAAGGTCGGATTACAATGGCATTGTGCCTGCGTCGTTGAAAGTGTGAGAACTCTGCGAGTACAGTGTTGCGCCAGCGCATGCTTTGTTTTAATAAGGGCGGGTCACAGAAGCTGTATCCGCCCATTACGTAGTTTGCGGGCTCAGAAGATAGACTGTTTGGGAACCCCGGCTGAAGCACAATGAATGCGAAACTTATGATTTTATGGTATTTGGTGTCCCCCTCCTTCCCATTTGTACATTCATCTTAGCCAAGAGAGGATTTCTGATAAGCTTTGGTTCTTAGTGGTGGGGCTCAGAGTGAAATCCACTTGTTTTGATGTCGTGAGGATTCTGCCGGGTTGGTGGGAAAGATTCCGGAGGTTGGTGTGATTCAGGTCTTGTGGTCTATGGAGAGGATGTGTGTACACCAAGTGATCTACTCAAACACGTCAGCAGGGTCAGGTCACTATTATGATTTGTCTGTAATATCTGCCTCGTGTGGGGCTTGTATCCATTGCAGAAAAAAGTAAAAGTGATTTTAATGTAGGATGTGGGAAAATTGTTGGATTGAAATTGTCAGGTCCTGAAAATAATTTTTGTTTTGAAGATGTTTGGCAATAAATCAAACTGTAGCATACTATACTATTTATGCCACATCTATCTATCTATCTGTCTATCTATCTCTTGCTCTCTCTGTCTCTCTCTGTCTCTCCATCAAAAAAGACAGTGATTTTACAAGGTTGCAGATGACTCTCTCCCTTCCAGAATGGTGTCCTAAATTGATCGTTGGTGTGAAATGAGGATCTACTCTGTCACGCGTCTCGTCTTGCTCGTCAGGTGCCAGAATTGGAGGTGTGGTGGTTTTGTGTTATTTGGCTGCGAACGCTGAAGCTGTCACACATTCTGCTCAGCGGGGTGGCGTAACAACACTGAACGCGGCCCTGTGGACGGTTCTTGGCTGACGTAGAGACAGGTTGATAAGTGTCGCTGAGGCAATAGAACCTAATGAATGAGTCCACTCCAGTTTGGCACGGTAACTGGTTTCGTCGGTGAATACGGCGCATTGTTAAATTGAAGCCCAGCTGTGGGCAGCAGTGTAGTGTAATGGTTAGGAAACTGGGCTTGCAACTGCCAAGCTGTAGGTTTGATCCCCAGGTGGAGCTCTGCTGTTGTATAGTTGGGCGAGGTACTTGACCTGAATTGCTCCTGTAAAACATCCAGCCATGTAAATATGTTGTGTATAAAAAGAATGTAAGCTGCGTAAATCATGGATGAAAGTGAATGCTGCATGCCTAAAATGTAGTGGTAGGGAACTTTTGAAAACCATGTGCTTCAGATTACTCCAGAAGGCCTTTCATATGTTACTTATGGTTTTGTATATTACAGAACCATGCCTTACATATTTTCCAAACCGTTTTTTGTCAGAAATTCATACTGTAAAAATCTCTGGGTATTAGTTTGCCAAAGACACTCAAATTTGGCTAAACAATTCCAATTTTTTTAGGATGTTCATTGTGTTATGCATATTGTTTGTAGACCAATCCAAAACCTGCACACAAGAGAAGACAATCAAATGCAAACATCTCAGATGATTTATTTTCAATAGATACAGCTGATTTTGAGAGCCATTGCTTTCTGGTTATACAAAACTTTATAAGTGATTGTGTTGCAATAAACTATTGTTGTACAGACCTTTTTCACTCTTTCTCCACAAGCTGAAATTAAAGGAAACATAGTCAGTGATCCACATATACACCCTCCCCCCTACACTGACCACTCCCCCCCCCCAAAGAACACATTCCTACTCCAAGGATTAAATGAGGCATTTCCAGCATCCCTTCCCATGAAAGTTCCTGGACATTTCCAGTGCTTGTAATGACATTTGGATGTGCTCCTGACAGCAGAATATTATTCGTTCACTCTTTCTTTCTTTTTTTCTTACTTCCTTTCCTTCCCTTCTTCCTTCCTTCCTTCCTTTCTTCCTCTGTATCCTGCCCTTTCCCCCAACAGCTCCCTCTACCTGCCCTTCCCTTGACGCCCCGTCCCACGGAAGGAAATTTGGCTCTAAGCACCTGATAGGCCACGAGGTCCACTTCGCGTGTCACACGGGGTATCAGCTGGTGGGTCCGGCCACACGCGTGTGTCAGGAGAACGGCACCTGGAGCGGGGTGGACACCGCCTGCAAAGGTAAAACGCTGCCCAGCTGACCTCCGTCCACCAATCAGGGAGGGGACCAGTGGAAGATGCGTCGCTGCTTGTCAAATGTAATGCTTATGGGGCTGTTTGCTGGCTCATCCTGGAATCTGATGTGCAGATGCTCCCCTCCATGGGCTGGCATTAATCCTGAACATGCTGACGCTCGCTGTTGTTGGCCTACACGTGCACTTACGCAGTAGAAAGCACAAACATGGTCACACACAAATACCACATACACATACACGCATGCACACTGTGTAATACACACGCACTCGCGGTAATACACACACACACACACACACTGTAATCAACACACACACACACGTGATAATACACACACACACACGTGGTAATACACAACACACACACACGTGGTAATACACACACACACACACACAGTGGTTTATAAAACAAACACCAGTGGATAAACACACACACACACACACACACACCGTGGTAATAACCACACACACACGTGTACCAAGCTGCCTGGTCCCTGAGTGGGACCCAAGCCTCACTGTGCTTACAGAGGATTACGTAACCTGATGAGACTGTGAAGGTTGATCTGAAAAGGAGAGGAATGCTGTCGCACCGTGAGTGGGGTGTATCTCCGAGGATTAGGAAAGCCCCCCCCACACCCCCCAAAAAAAATCCCCAATCCACAAGCCTTGAATCGGCAGAATTCCTGAGCCCATCGCGGCCGCCACATTATCCCAGGGCCCTGGGGGAAGTTCCCGTCCCCATTCAGGGCGACCTTGACCGGCTGGGCTGAATGGAAACCTGAAAGAGAGGAGAGGGACCGAGGGAACTGGGAGGAGTGGGGGGGGGGGGCATCAATCAATAGAAGAGGTTCCTCACCACACATACTCAGATAAGGGAGAAGAAAGGACGCATTCTTCAGGTTGTTGGGGGCTATGATCCTTGCCTTCATCCAAAATAAGAGACATTCAAATGTCCCGGGACACTAAAAACACCTGTACTGCATTCCGCACTGCATTGTCTCTCCCTCCACCCCCACCTCCATGGTACCCTCTGAAAGCCCAGCGCTAGCAGGCTCTACTGGAAGCCAGCCTTGCCCCGCTCACGTTTCTCTCCCGCCTCATTTCCAGCGGCCAGCGTTCGTGGCAGGTTCCGGTAGGCAGGGGTTAAGTCCCTGTGCCTTTCATTAAATGGGTCCGCGGGCTAATAGCGCGCAAGTATGTAAAGCACGCTTTTGACGGCTTCCTCTGTCTGAGCCTCTTGGCACTGGACGGGACATTCCAAGTGGTGCGAGAGGGAGCCTGTGACAGTGGGGCGAGGGGGGGGTGAGAGGGCGAGGGGGCGAGGGGGCGGGAGGGGGAGTGCCGTGCCCTGCGCGGGGACAATATTACCCCTGTGGAGGTTCTGGAGGGAAGCAGCAGCAAAGCGAAGGCAGAGCTAAATTTGGAGGCTGCTACAAAGGCACCACTGAGGAGCGAGAGGGGCATAAATATGAAAATCGCGTCGGCGGCGTTTAAAAATATCCAGAGGGCCTGCGAGAGGCGCGTGCGGGAGCCTGGAAAAAAAGGCAAACAAGCACACAAGGGGGCAGGGGGCTGCCAAACACTACCTAACACAACCTCCCGTCCCACGTGATTCCTCAGCACTACGCAGTGCAGGCAGACCTAAGGCAGCCATCTCTCTGCTTAAGCTGTGTGGAGAAACACTTAAACTCATCGCCAGAGCTGCTTGTTATCACCTTCATTCTGCCCGCATGTTTCATTTTTAAAGGACAAACAGTAAACCTAATACATAAACTGGGTAATGTAGTATGTTGGGGTCAGGGTTAGGGATTTATGGATGTGTTTGAATTCCACACTGATTGGACCCAGGTTTGTGTTTTCCTTTTTTTTTTCCATGGTCAGAAGGTGAAATGCCTTCTAGTGTCTTTGCTTGCGCAAGTTCAGAGTGCACTGGAGGTTTATCGAAGGGCACTTTCTGCAACTACCCTGTGGGCAACACACAGGCCACACTTTACTGTTACAGTAATGTAAGCGGTAAAAAAGTGAACACTTGTCAATGGGCAAATGAATCCAAACCCACCTGGAATGTTGTGCAAACATTCCCCATTCCATGCTGCAGCGCGTGATAAATATTTCACTCTGGACCCCCATCCCCCCAACCCTCCTCCCCTTTTTTTGGAATCCCTATTTAAAAGGTATTTGCTGCTGCCCAGTGAAATTTCCCAGATTTACAGGGCTGTGAACTGCTATAAAGTGATTGGTGGAGGTGTGAGGTAGGATTATACTGGCCCCTTATTGGTCCTGGAGAGCCACAGGCCCTGCTGGTTTTCATTGTTCCTCTGGATTTAGTTGATCATTGAGAGCAGTTGATGACACGATGTACTCACTTCACCTGGCTACTTGGGTCTGACCTGGGTTGTTTTAGGGGCCCTTGAGGTGGAAAGGTTTTGGAACCCCTAACCATGATGATCCATCCATTGCTTGCAGACATTAGTGAATGTGCCAGTAACCCATGTCAGAATGGAGGCACCTGTGTGGAGGGGCTCAGCCAGTACAAGTGCATCTGCCCACAGAACTGGAGTGGGTCCCACTGCCAACACCAAACCCAGACAGGTGTGTACATCATCATCCCCCACAGCATACCCACCCCACCTGCATCATCATCCCACACACCATACACCCCCACCTGCATCATCATCACACACACCATACGCCCCCACCTGCATCATCATCCCCCACACCATACCCCCCCCCCCACCTGCATCATCATCACACACACCATACCCCTCCACCTGCATCATCATCCCACACACCATACCCCCCCACCTGCATCATCATCCCCCACACCATACCCCCCCCACCTGCATCATCATCCCACACACCATACCCCCCCACCTGCATCATCATCCTCCACACCATACCCCCCCACCTGCATCATCATCCCCACACCATACCCCCCACCTGCATCATCATCCTCCACACCATACCCCCCACCTGCATCATCATCCCCCACACCATACCCCCCACCTGCATCATCATCCCCCACACCATACCCCCCACCTGCATCATCATCCCACACACCATACCCCCCACCTGCATCATTCACCTCTACTTTTACCTTTAGCGCCCGAGGTGAATTTGAACCCCCAACCATATCCCTCCACCGACATATAAGTGCCCCTAACCATTCACAATAGGCACCGGGGCTCAGCAGTACATCATCTCCCACAGAACTATCCCACCCCCCACCGACATGTCATCACATCCCACACACCATACCCCCCCACCTGCATCATCATCCCACACACCATACCCCCCCACCTGCATCATCATCACACACACCATACCCCCCCACCTGCATCATCATCACACACACCATACCCCCCACCTGCATCATCATCCCACACACCATACCCCCCACCTGCATCATCATCCCCCACACCATACCCCCCACCTGCATCATCATCCCACACCATACCCCCCACCTGCATCATCATCACACACACCATACCCCCCACCTGCATCATCATCCCACACACCATACCCCCCACCTGCATCATCATCCCACACACCATACCCCTCCACCTGCATCATCATCACACACACCATACCCCCCACCTGCATCATCATCACATACACCATACCCCCCCACCCCACCTGCCAACACCAAACCTAGACAGGCGTGTACATCATCATCCCTGAAATCTAAGCGAATGCAACGTATGTGGGCGGTGTTGTCTAATTGGTTCTCAATAAGGAGTGTGTGTGTGCGTGTGTGTGTGTGTGTGTGTGTGTGTGTTTTGGTGGCCGGTGTTGTCCAGCCACAAGCCCTCCTCTGGGATGCGGGGTTAAAGTTAACCCCTTACGTGCCGCTCTCTCTCTCTCTCTCGCAGCGCCGCCGGAGTGGAGCGTGATGAACGACCCGGCCTTCAGCCGCAAGCCGCGCTGCGCCAAGGTGGACCACGCCCAGCACTGCAGCTGCGACGCCGGCTTCCACATGAGCGGCACCTCCGACAACACCATCTGCCAAGGTATACCCCACACCTGGGAACACACCAAGGTATACCCCACACCTGGGAACACACCAAGGTACACTCTATACCTGTACTCACCCACACTACTGAGGTACACTCTATACCTGTACACACCTACACTGTGCTGAGGTACACTCTATACCTGTACACACCTACACTGTGCTGAGGTACACTCTATACCTGTACACACCTACACTGCTAAGGCACACTTTATATCTGTACACAACCACACTGCTAAGGTACACTCTATACCTGTACATACCTACACATACCTAAGGCAGTGCAGATAGTCTGGCACTGAATCCCTTAAAATAGTGTGCTTGAAATGGACTTTGGTTTTAAATGGCAGTGCAGATAGTCTGGCACTGAATCCCTTAAAATAGTGTGCTTGAAATGGACTTTGGTTTTAAATGGAGCAGTTAACATGAAAATGCAAAGTAGGTCAGATTGCTATCAAAAGAAAGTTATATTCCTGGACCTTCCTAATTGTCAGAGCGGCTAATAAAGCTTCATGAGTTGAAGGCCAGTTCAGTCAGTGTGCAGTAAGTAGTGCTGAGGTTCAACAGGAGGGTAATGTCCTGTAAGTGTGTGGATGTCTGTTCACTGTTCCTGGGCAGTTTTGAATAGTGTAGCATTACCCAGTATTGGGCAGCTGCAACAGCAACACCCTGTTTCTGACACATTTTTCCATATTTTGCAAGAGATGTTATGCTCCCTGATTCTCAGTAAGCCATAAAACACATGACCCGGGACCCAAGGGGGTCATTGCAGATGAGAAAAGATCATTTCTTTCTCTCTCTTTTTCTCTTGCTCTAACAATCTGTCATTTGTGCCTTCCAGATCAATCTATTTCTCCCTCCAGCTCTGTTTCTCTTCACTGGCCTACAAATCACTCCATCTCTCACTCCCAGTGCTCTATATTTTTCATTTCTCAACAGTTTTTTCCTATCTTTTGAATATTGTCCTTATCTGTCTGTACTCCTGACAGCAGACTACGGCTGTTTCACTCTCTCTCTCTGTCTCCCCTCGGCCTCTCCAGCACTGCAGCTGTGAAGCTCTCTCCATGTGTCGGCACATGTGTTGCTGTAGTCAGCGCGTGCGTGTCTGAGAGCGCTGCACCCACGTGCGCTGACCGTCGCGTTTCGTTACATTATTTCCCCCCGTGCCCCCCGGGGCACTCATCCCCTGCCCCCCCCCCCCCCCCCCGCAGACGTGAACGAGTGTGAGGTGTACAAGCAGGACCGGGGGATCAAGCTCTGCGTCCATGCCTGCGTCAACGTTCCGGGGTCCTTCCACTGCTCCTGCCCCGAGGGCTACAAGCTCCTGCCCAACGGCCGCAGCTGTGAGGGTGAGAGACGGGCGGCCCGGGACTGGAGGGGGGGGGGGGGCGGGCGGGGGGCTGGGGGATCGAGCGTAGCGGGGGACAAAGACTCATTCATGTGTCTAGACCAGGGGCTGTACAAGCACCATGAAGTGTGGGGTGTGTGTGGGGGGGGTGTGATTTATGCACTGTGGGAATCCGTGAGGTCACATGAGCAGGAGGTCTGGTAGGGTAAATAAAGAGGGAATGAGAGAATAGAGGAGAGGAGGGATGCAAAGGGGAGAGCTGTGTGTCATTGCTCAGGGAAGGGGGCGTGGGGTGAAGCCGTGTGAGAGTGTGAACGCGGTCGGTCAGGCGGAGCAGAGGGCGGAGGTCCGTGGAGGTTTGGGTTAACCCCCCCCACCCCCACCCCTGGGCGTGGCCTTTGTCCGCACGTGCTCACACTTGGCCCGATGGCGAGCGGAAAGCGTGACCTCACCGCTTTCACCCGCTGGAGGAATGCTGAGGACGGGAGGCCTTTGGAGAAACTAAAACGGGGGGGGGGGGGACCCGAAAAAACAAACGGAGCCCCAGGCCCCCTGTCTCTCTCACGGGTGTCTGTGCCGCTCGAGTCAGCGGTGCCCCCTTGTGGTTCCAGACGTGGACGAGTGCCTGTCCCAGCAGCACAACTGCACCCACGGCACCACCTGCATCAACACAGGGGGGAGCTTCCAGTGCGTCAACCCGGAGTGTCCCCGTTCCCACGGCAACGTCAGCTACGTCAAGACCTCAGCCTTGTAAGTGAACCCCGGTGATCAGATTGGCTTGGTTTAAGTACAATAGTGGGGTGGGGTGGGGGGTGGGGGTGGGGGGAGAGATGTGTCTATAGGGTTGATGTCTGTGTCTGCCAAGTTCCCACTAAACAATAGCTGTGGTGAGATTCTGTAGCTGTAGCTGTCAGTGTAACTGGGGGAGAGAGAGAAAGAGAGGGCCAGAGTGGGTTACATTCGTAGGGAAGTGTAAGCCATTCTTACTGTGCGGCTCACACGTCTGTGGGAGGGAGGAGGTGATGGGACCCCCATGACCCCCATGGTTATTGGCACAGCCTCAGCTGCCCTGTGTCCCTGTCTCCCCTGCAGCCAGTGTGAGCGTAACCCCTGCCCCATGGACAGCCGCTCCTGCCACCTGGCGCCCAAGACCATCTCCTTCCACTACCTGTCCCTGCCGTCCAACCTGCAGGCGCCCGCCACCCTGTTCCGCATGGCCACGGCGGCCGCGCCGGGCCGCGCCGGGCCCGACAGCCTGCGCTTCGGCATCGCCGGCGGCAACGCCAAGGGCCTGTTCGTCATGCAGCGCTCGGACCGGCAGACGGGGGAGCTGATCCTGGTCCAGGCCCTGCGCGGGCCCCAGGACGTGGCCGTGGACGTGGACATGTCCGAGTACTCGGACCGCGCCTTCCAGGCCAAGCACGTGGCCCGGGTGCACATCCTGGTCTCGCCTTACGAATTCTGAGCTCCGCTCCGCCCCTGAGAGAGAGAGAGAGAGAGAGAGAGAGAGAGAGAGAGAGAGAGAGAAAGAGAGAGAGAATATTCCTACTGCCTCAATCACTCACCCGTTTGCCCTCTCACCCCATGTACACACACACACACACACACACATATATCCCACAGCTCAGGGCTGAAAGAAAGGTCTTTTTGTCTTGACCTCCCTCAAGCCCAACAGAGAGAAGCAGGTTCTGAGGGGTCCAGTCAGCTGGATCAGAGAGGGTAGAGAGCTGGGTCTAAGCGAGAGAGAGGGGTCTGGTTCGGTCTGGTCTGATCCCCATAACGCCATGGAGAGAGAGAATGGCTGATCACCAAGACGACGGTGAGGTGAGATCACTGGCACGGAGAAAATGAGCAAGGCAGGTAAATCACATGTTGAGAACAAACCAGTTGGTATATGAACTAATGTAACAGTAAACATTTTTTGGTTCCTAAGAAACCAAACTTATCCTAATTTTGATTTGTTCAGGTGTGGGCTTTAGAGTTGCCTCAGAGTCCTGAGGTTCTGTACTTGGATGTGCACTGCCATTGGTAGAACCGAGAACTTGAGTCCCGCCTTCCACACATAAACACACACATAACAAGCACCATAGATCCTATTTATCGAAATATTTTTTGTACATCTGTAAAGTGTGTTGTCCTTGTCTTTTGTCATGTCAGTTTGTTTATTCTTTCTTGCTTCATCGTTCAACCAAACTGCAGGAGCAAATCATGTTAAGCTTACTGTAGAGTAATACTGTGGACACACATCTGTTATATTTTTTGTGAGTGATACTGTAGAAAAATTACTAGATATTATTTTAACAGTAATGGCACCATAACTACAGTCTGAGGCTCTTGCTGATGCAGTATGTATCAGGTATCTGACATCATAACCCATCGCTTGACGGTGTGCCTTATTAATATCTCTATTACTTGTTGCACATGAATGTTTCTACATAACTGTAATAAAGCCAGCACTATAGTTGTTCTTTTTTATATGAGGCTCTGTCCCTTTGAGTGAACATTGAGTGAATATTGATGTATTTTGGTAAATTAGGAACACCCATTCCAGCTCTATGATTTGGAGCAGCTGACTTTAATAAGATGTGAGAGAATTTCAATAATATAGTCTGGGTGTAACTTCTTAAGAAATTAAGAAGAAATAAGTCTAAATCTTTACCTGAGAGTTTGAGACAAAAAAAGATGCTATAGCATCTGTAAAAATAACCTTTAATGGAGGAACAAAATTTGAATGTGTTCAGTTTGAAAGGACTTGGGAAATAGTTAAATTTCCTATATTCCTATATTCTGACAAACATTTATCAGAATATAGGTATTGTACTGTGTAGCAGCAAAAAAGGGCAATAGCATGCTGGGATATATCACAAAAAGAACTGAGTATCACTAAATTAACTTAATATTGATATTATTCAATGCATTTTTCAGACCACTTAGAGGATTGTGCGGCCTTCATTAAGGTTTCTAAATCTATGAAACGGATTAACGAAGTGGACAACAAATTTTCATTGTGAGTTATATCAGGTGACATTTTGGGTAGTTGAGGAAGTAAAGGTGATTCAGGCAGTGTTTCTTTACGCAGGGAATTGCCAGGTCATTCAGAAGAGGTAGAAACCCTCAGGGCCCAGACTTGATGCAGTGCTGGACACTCTCTAGTCTGCAGGTGAATGGTGAGTCTAGATGGGCTGAATGGCATGTATGTTCTCATCGCCATGTGTTCTTATGTGGCTGATTGGTTTTGGGCGCGCTACTAGTCCTTATCGGTAATGGAATTGCCTCCACTTCCTGTTAATGACTCCAGAAGGACACAATCTCCAAAGAGACTGTCTTTTTTTGCCGCTTATTCTTATGTTTGATGTGATTTGCTGCAGTTGGGTATTGCTTTAAGTAGCTGATTCACAGCTACTTAATGAGGCTGTCCACAGTGGGTTGGGTAAGCACTGTGGAGTGATAGGCAGATTACCTAGCCACACACACGTACACACCTTAGTGAAACCATTCAGCTATTTGAAATGAAAAATGATGTGAACCCCAAACACCCAGTATGGCATTTACTTCAAAGTGTTTTCTTTTTTTTCTATTTACACTCGGGCCCTCTTAGGTCAGAGGTCAAAACCCAAAATCTGTAGTATATATAGCGGAATTCCAGAGGTATTTCACATTACTACAACAATAAGCATCAGGAAATTAAATATATACCTCGATGTGTTTTTCAATTATGTGTTTTGTTCGAAAGAAGAGTAATGTAGACCACATGTGCGCTCGCTCCCCGTCTTTCTCCCTTGTTCTCTCTCTCTCTCTCTCTCTCTCTCTGGGTTCAAATTGAAATGAGAGGATCAAAAGAAGCGCATGCTTTAAGGGCGAGGGAGGACCCGCACGCCGTATGTTCTGAAACGCCCTGACGGAAAATGTGAGATTTCCTTGGTGAGTTATTAGTAGCGTGACTGCACTTTGTTTTCAGGCTGTTCGTGCTGCGCTACACAGAGCCGACGCTCAAACGGCTGTTCGCTGCGCACATTTCAAAAGTTCTGAGCGATGAGATATTGCTCAATATGTCAGAGAATGAAAAAAAAAAGACAGATCGTCTCAGTACTGAGAAAAATAATAAACGCGCTGGCGTTCCTCCGCGCCGAGACCTCTGGGTCTGCCCAAAGGGGATGCGAGGCCGACCCCAGCGCAATCCCGCCCAACCCTCGATGCTCCAGCAGCCGTCTCTGCACCGCTGTTACCGTACGGCATTGTGGAAGAGCGATGCGAGCGTATCCCCATGCCGAATCCGCTCCGTGCGTCACGTGAGCCGCGCCACACCTGCAGCTGCAGCAGCCGCTATTCTTTCTGCAGAAATAATAATAATAAGAAATAAAATATCGCATTCGGAATTCTCTAGATTCCTGCCCGCATCCGCACCACCAAGTGATCCAGGACCGCTTAAAATAACACAGAGGCGCACGCTTCTTGTTTCTCCTGTTCTTTGTTTTGGACACCATCGAAAGGAGCCGCTCGCACGGCTGGAAATAATATTGAATTGTTGAGCATATTAACTGTAAGTCATACCCAGTGTAATAAGGCAGAAGACATGTCAAGGAGAACTGAAGAGCGGTGGCGGCTGGTAATTTAATGAATCCGGCGGATTATTTCCGAAGAAGAGAAAACTGAATAAAGGCATTTCTATTTGGCGTATATTGTGCAGGAAGGGTGTTGGGGGGGGGGGGGCTGACTTGGCGTGTAGTGGCAGTGCAGGATCGTTTTCCACGTGGGGATACATATTTGGAAGGTGTCCCAGCGGTGGACGTGAGCGAGGAGAATGGGGATCTGTGTGCATGTGTCCGTCCCCAGGTACGTATCAGGCTCCGGGAGAATAGGCCGTCTCTTGTTGTCAAATTCATCCGAACACGGGGCGTACTGTTCCACCCCCCTCCCTCCCCAAAACTCCAAACCTTCTACAGACCATGCTTATTATCTCCTACCTCCTTTCTGACAAAACCCAGACCGCGTTCAGCATTAAACATTCTCCCAGCTGTGTATCCCCTACCGGCCAATTCCACTTTAAATTGTGCTCACTGGTTTCCGCAAGGCACAGGCCCTGGCTCTCCTCCTGTCTCTCTCGGTCATGCCCACCAAAGGTCATGCTTTTGAACACGGGTTGCGGAGAACACTTCCTTCTTAGTGCCAAATAAACAGCTGCCAGTTCATTTTGTCTTCTGGCATAACTCCTGTTCTATGTTCTATTCCTGTTTTATGGATTAAAAAAAAAAAAGTCTAATGCCAAATCAGGTTGATTGCATGTAAGGACATACAGCCAGGTCTGACTGAGTGTGAGTTTGATATTGGCAGGTCTGGGACAGTTATTGTCCTGTTTGTGTTATGGAGGCTGTCCATACTCTTAAGCAGAGCCCTCACAGTACAGGAGCAGCACATGCATCACTGTGGGTTTCTAACTGGAAAATAATAGCCAATCAGGTCTGTTTATTTGGTTATGGATAATAATGTGCAGCAGTTCTTCGTGTTTCACAGGCTTCGGATGCAGACCATTAATCATTAAATGCTTTTGTCAGTTTGTTTTTGACATCATCCAATCTGTCCCTGCCTGTGTCTCTGCATCCTCGCCGATCCTTGGGGACTTTACACCAAGGGGACTTTTTGCTGTCTGGTGAGTTGGACTTCTGACGTTACGAATTATTAAACATTTCATGATGATTCCAGTAAATTCTCGTCAACTAACAAAATAATTTTTTGTAGCGATGGAAATTTGTTTTTGTGTTTTTCCCCCCAAAATCTCATCCATTGCAGAGTTCTTTACGGGGGTTGTTTTTCTCAACAGTAGCAAACTGAGCTCCCTTGACTCCTGAGGTGATTATTTCAATGCAGGGTCTGCACTCAATGTGCCGAACACATTCACCTCCGTAACTCATTTTGAAGGGGGCAAAAAAAGGAAGAGGGGAATACGGAAGATACGGTAGAATGGTGCAGCTGCAGCTCAGACGCTTTGTTTATCGGCCAACTTCTACGGAAAAGCGTGACGCTTGCGCTGGTCTGGCCTGCACTGGCTCTCAGCTAGCAGCAGATTTATACAGCTTCCTTGGAGTGATGTCAATCAAACATAAACAACGAATGAGAAACAACATTCAGATGCAAAACATTTTCACTGGGGCCCCACCTCCAACCGTGACCTTCACCACCACTGCGAAGCTTCAGTTGTTTTTTCCCCTCTGAGACATGAAAAGCAATTTGGGGTCTTGAATTAATTAATTATTTCAGTGTTGGAAAACTTTAAGACAGATAATGACAATAAAATTCCAAAGAGAATTTTATTTCCCCCCCTCCCCTTTTAATCCTGTCGTCGTTTTTAATCTAGTGTGTTCTGGGAACTCTGATGACATGTTTGGCGCGTACATTAGTGGCAGAGGAAGGATGCTATCAATTAGGCCAGATGTTTTGAGCAGATTTCTGAAGACATATGCATATGGACATGTACGCACACGCACACACATGCACACACACACACACACACACGCACTCTCTAGGGATGAAGTTTTGGAGTGAAGCTGTGAGAGAAACTTGAAGCACACTAAAACGCTAAACCGGGATTGGCCGAATGTGCGGGGGGCGGGGCAAGTGACCCTGAGGTCACTGGAACCTGCGGTGTAAGCAAACAGCATTGGCCCATGCTATCAGCATGTCATCACTGCGGTGCATCTCAGTATGTCACACGCCGCCTGGGCACATTCCCTCCCAAACTCGACCTGTTCGCCAGAGAGGAGACATCACACCACAAAAAATACCCTCGAGAGCACTCAGAACGGGGGTATCTGGGACCACCACACACTACTGCCTTTGTCGCCGTGCCCACAGAAGTTCTTCTGACTCTCCATATCGTCTCCCAGTAAAGCACACCACTCTCTCCAAAGGTCGGTCTTAAGGCCTGTTTCTACAATAGCCATAATGGTAACTGTAAAATAAGAAATACAATTCCATTTCAAGTGAACGTGTCTCCATTACAAAGATCTCCAATGATAACACTTCTAAAAAAGAAAAAATCACTGCTGGGCACACTGTCTATAGCCAGGGAAAGCCTGTATGACTGATAAGTGCATAGCGCTAAAATGTTCTGAAATGGTGTGGATACTCACGAGCAATTTATAGTTTGTCGTTATAGATGGTTATTGTTCCCTGTGGAAAGAAGCCCGAACACCAAAAATAAACTATGAGGGACTGGACCTCTGTAACCGCTTGATTTATAACCACAGAGCCTGCCGCACATGGACAAAATCTGTACATTACACAGCTGGCAATAGATATTTATTGATCCTTGCTATTTCAGTCATTGTGTATCTTGCATGTGGTCAAATGTAGTTTAGCACCAGATATTTAATATTCCTTTATAATATAGCTGATGAGCTATATATATAATGTAGCTTATATTCTTTTACATTCAATCTGTTTGTACAGCAGGATACATGTTGAAGCAATTCAGGCTGGTCAAGGGTAAAACTACATTCCCAACTGGGAATTAAAGCAACAGCCTTAGACCATTATGCTACACCGCCAACCATTTTATAATGCACCAGGTCCCTGGTGAATAGCTGTTTAGAAAGGAAAAGGAAAAAGGAAAAGAAAGTACAGTTAAGAAGTCCAACAAGGTGATTGCTGGGTTTATTCAGCGCGTAGGTCAGAGGTCATTCGGCTTAGCATCGTGAACACCTCCAGATCCAAGCACAGCAGAGGCACAGGTGGCTTTTTTTGAGAGGGGTCAGGAGTTTCTCCATGCTGACCTCCGGGTCCCTTCTGGTTTCGTGAAGGCCGCTCTTGTCCCACGGCTGCCTCTGGGTCACGTGCAGGCCTGGCATGTCACCACCCCGCCAGACCCTTCAGCAGCTGCCTGCGAGGTTTCTCAAAGGGGAAAAAATGCTGTGTCACCTAATTTAACATGGTGAAAGCACCCTCCCTCTCAGGACCTCAGGAATACAGAATGGCCAACTTGCATTTTAACTTTATTATTTAAAAAAAAAAAAAAAACAGTCTGACAGAAATGTCGCTAACTGCAAATTTAATGAGATGAGACGCCCAAATATATAAATGTCTGCAAATACATAAATATGTGTGCTTGCCTTCCAACCTGAGCGGGTGAGAAACTGGGTGCACACTAATGCTTTAATTTTACTGTAGGTTTTGTACGACTGAATACCGACTGTAAAGGGCTCTGGGTTTTGCCTGCCCCCTGGTGGCCCGTCTGGCTACAACTACTAAAGGAGGCCAATAACAAAGCATCATTTTTAGAATCAATAAGAGAAGCTAATTTTCTCTTGGTAATATGGCCAGACAGGCATTTATCACACCCCATTATTACCATGGGCTTAAGGCCAGCTCTTTACAGATGCTGTTCTGGTTAAGGTCTTTGTGCTGTAGGTTTTAATCATGAGATATGAACCTCCAATCCTCCATTTATCATCCCAGTTCCCAAACCACTAAAAGGCTCTTGGGGCATTGAAAGAACATCACTTCTATTGTGGTGTTCAATAAATAATCTTAGTGTACTTACTGTTTCTAGATCAGGGCTGCCCAAACCTATTCCTGGAGAGCTACTGTCTTGTGTGCTTTTTACTGTCTCCTTGAGCTGCTAATTAGTAGAATCAGTTGCGTCAAATTAGGGTTGAAATGAAAATCTACAAGATGGTAGCTCTCCCAGAACAGGGTTGGGCAGCCCAGGGGGGTATTTCATGAAGCTGGATTACTGAGTTAGCTAGATAACTGCACTGAGTAAACCCCAGAACAGCTCTTTTTTACTACAGTCCATGTTCCAGATTTGTCCCAGGTTCCAGGTTTTACTTAATGCAGTAATCCTGCTAACTCAGTAATCCATCTTTGTGGTACATGGCCCTGTTCTAGATTATTTAATGTAGGGCTGCCCAACCCTGTTCCTGGAGATCAAGTCTCTTGTTGGGTTTCAGTCCAACCCTAACAAAGTGCACCTCATTCAACAGCTAGAGATCTTGTTGAGCTGCTAATTAGTAGAATCAGGTGTATCAAATTAGGGTTGAAATGAAAACCTCTAGGACGGTAGATCTCACAGGGTTATGCAGCCCTGATTTAATGCCTTGTGGGTGGAGCTGTTGCACCTTGGTGGTTTTGGGGGGTGGTTTCAAATCAGAGGGACAGGATTCTTGCGCTTCTCATGCTGTGCTCCTCCCCCAATTCTGTTAATCAAGATGGCAGGTTCAGGTGTGCCTCGTTGGAAGGAGTATAAATGCTGTTCTGAAGGCTATTCTGCTTCTTTTTCTGTTCACTCCTGGTCATGCAGCTGTAGCGGAGGGGCTGCTGGATTTTGCTTTATTTCTTTGTGCCTCATATTTTTTTTTTGTTTGATTACAGGTTTACATAGTTTTTTTTTTTTCCAAATTTATTTTAGCGGGGAGGATGGTGGGTCCCCCAGCCCTCCTTTTTTTGTTGATTTCATCCATTTCTTAATCAGCCTGGTTTTCGGTTTGCTGTTTTGTTTAATTTAAGTACCATTTTTCCAGCCAAATTGCAACACTGCCTTTTCTGCATTTTGGGCAGCTTTGTATGTTGCGGTGTACTGGACTGTGCCATGCAGACTGTTCCTTAAATTCAACGTGCGTGTCCCAGCAGCTGTGGGTCTGAATCGGGTAGTTGAGGGTCTGAATCAGGTTTTGACTGAACAGCTGTTTCACCTGTCGCCTTAAGCCAATTTGGGAAAGAGCAGCTGCCCCTTACCCCAGGGTAACAAACTTGTAAATGTACTTACACAAGAGGAATCCACACTTTGATGTTCTTGCCCTCTTAATGTCACTGGCTATGAATATTGTCTGCGCTTGGCATGAATAACAGGCTGGTCTCTTAATCAGGGGAGATCATCAATTACAATGGTTCCAGACTGCATGGTTTCGCTGCAGCCAAACTCTCCTGAGATTTGGTCTAATGGTGTTTGACTGAACTGAGACCAGCAAGGGCAGCTCCTGCTAACACCCTTGGCAAACAAAAAATTATCTATGGGGGGGACTTTTTTATTAAAATAAATAAAAATGAAAAACCACTGCAAATGAACTGTCAACAAAAATAAAGGTTTTTTTTATTTACAATTAAATTAAATCAACCAAGTATTGCAATTTAAGTCAGTGGGTCATCAAGAACAGATCACAACAGCTTTGGAGGCTTTTGTAAAAACTGAATTTGGTATACCCATTGAAAAGTAAACCAGGAAATGACAATATTTGGACCTTCTGACTCAAAACGGTTTGCTCCATCAACATAATAGACCAATCCAAACAGCAGACATTCATGCAACATTAAGAAGGGGGGAAAAAAAGACAGATTTAAATTTAAATCTCAGTGTGGGAGGACAACTTAACATGGCCTTATACACATGCCACTATTTAAAAAGGAAGGATTAAATGGCTTTAAATAATGTGCAGTTGCACGTTTCCCCGTATTATATTGCTTTGAATAGTATATACAATGCAGTTCATTCATAAATGTTCAATTATTTTTAAATGCCCCAAATCCCACCCTACACAAAAAAGTGGCCACCTTCAAGTGAACTTAATAGCTATTGAACTAAATAGGGCACTCTGTGTGAATTTGGAACATGTGGATTTGAAGCTCTTCACAGAGCTGTTCCTTTTTTTCCAGAGAAAGCAGACAACACACAATAACTCACATTATGATTCAATATGTAAATCTGAATTTAGCACTAGCAGTCATTTCTAATTTGAGTTTTGCGTAATCTGAGTTAAGAAAATGTTGGAATTAAATAAGGCTTTATGAAAGAACAATCAGGTGTTACAGTACCAAACCATTCTTTACTCAAAAAAAAAAGACCATCCTCAACAGGAGGGCTACATAGAGAGTTAAGTACACTTCAACATAATTTAAATAGAATAGTACAGGTAAACACAGCTCAGTATTGAGAAGTAAATGGTAAATGGACTGCATTAAACCTTTTAAGGACATGTATTGCTTTTTATTCCAAGAGAGACAAAGGAAGGTTCAGTTCTCAACCCAGTTCTCATAACCAAAATAAAAATCCGTAAATCCCTGTACAAAATTCTCACTGCATTCTCAATACTGCAACTGAGTAGGAGTGAGTACTTCTTAGCAATGACTTGTCGTTTCACATGAATGGCATGAACGGTGTCACACAGCCTGGTAAGCAAACGGACGGAGAGACAGACGGACACACAGAGAGAAATATAAGAACATACTTTCACACTGAAATCAAACATCCCTTGAGCAGCTTCACCTACAGTGGGAGACAGCAAACACAAATGGACAAAAGCAAAAATAAACCAAACTTTGGTCATTTACAGCCCATCAAAGTACTTCTTCCTCTTCTGTGGTGCTTGGTTTCTTTTTTAAACAACAATGAAAAGACAAATCTAGCTTAAATTATCTTCCTGGAATCAAACTGATTTTTTTTTTTTTTTTACTTTTTCAGGAACATCTTACAAGTTCCATCTGCAGATTTCTTCTCCTTCAGGTAAGTGACATGGAAACTTAAAACATCCACAAATTTTTAACATTTTTTTTTAATTAATTAATTTTTTAACATATTTTCCACTGTCCAGCTGCAGCCAAGCTGAATGGTGTATTCCAGGTTCCGGGGTTTTCCATGATCTCCTGCCAGTTTGTGCTCGTCAGGGCATCTACAGTCAGGAGCCACCAATACGACAAAAGGGGCGTGTCCTGGGGCGTCAGAGTCCAAATGGATTTGGGGAGTGGGAGGTACAGAGGGCAGGGGAAGGTCCGCATAATTCCTTCCTGTTCAGGAGAGAAAGCCGGCCTACCTCAGGGGCCCGACTGCAGCCTGGTGCAGGTAGACCCCGGAAAGCTTCGCTAGATCTGATCACATGAACATGAAGAAATAAAAAAGAAGCACTCTGCTCTCCGTTCCACCAAACAACCTGAAGAACCACCAGTCTTTAGTGACATAAAGAGGTCCAGGCATCCGGCCTGATCTGCAGACATACCACCAGCGTTTAGCCAGATTTGTGCTATACTTGTGACTGTGGGAACACCAGGGTAAAGCACTCATATTAAGCCAGGCCAGCTGTGGCCAGCCTGGCTTTGGCTGTAGAGTGGGGAAAAGGGGTTGTTTTATGAATATTTGTTATATTTAAACACAGCAAGTACGTTCTCGACTGGAGATGGTGTTTCAGTGAGTTTTCCAGGGTTTTCTCCTTCACAAGCCAACAAAGATCCCAGTCTAATAATGACACTCTTGACCTCTGACCTCCGTCTCAGTCCTGCAGGATTTAGTCAGGCAGAGCCACCACCCTCAAGTGTGAAGCCGGGTTCCGGTTCCTCACTCCATCTTTGAAATCTCATATTTTGTGGTCATGATTTCCTGCAAGTTAACAGCAGAATACACAATGAGTCCTGTACAGAAACAAAGGTCACTCAAAGGTCACTCGTCCTATGACACTGCTACTGTTTCACTAAATAAGAATATAAAAATCTACGGCATAAGGAGACCCACACATTTGCATGAACGACACCAATCACGCCTGGCTCACTTTCTACAACGAAATGAATGCAATGTGCACGTTACATATCAAAAGGTAAAATGTCTGCTTACCTCATCAGAGTCCAGGAGAATGGGCAATGCCCTGCAACAGAAGCAACACTCATTTAACGCTCATGTTACATTTTGCACATAACAAAAAGGCTTCATGTTCATAGCAAAAGAAAAAAGCTTCTTCCGAAAAACATAAAATATTACAGAATCTCTTCCAAGACCCTTGCCTGACAAGTTTTAATACAATTACTGGTTAGTCAATTAGTATCATAATCAATTGTAGGGATTTGTAAAACGGACATTATTGTCAAATCATTGTGGGCAGCACCTATTACGAAGGGATATTATTAACAGCAGCTGGAATGGCACAGAAAGTAGGCAGGCCCATTGATACAACTGTGTCTAGGACTGCCGTCATCACCGGATGTTCGGTTAATATTTGAATTCCACTGTGAGCTGAGCATTGGCTCGGCGTGCCCATGCGGCAGCTGAAACTACAGGGCGCCATGACGACGGGTTTTTGCGATGTGGCGTGAGACTTACACGTCCGTCAGAGAAGTCGGAATGTTTTCCTCCACCCACTTCAGGTCTTCATCCTGGAGAGAGCGTACAGTGTTTGAACACTGAGTTTAATAAAGATTTAGACAAAGATAGCAGAATGTCACATCTATAGACACATACAAAATATCCAAAAAATATTTTGTATAAACTGTCGATATGCAAGGGGGATGTCTGGAAATTGTCCTTTACTGACCGGACTGGCAGCAGGCTTCACTGTCCCATTCGATTCAGTCTTAGCTCTCAGCTTTATGCCTTCAGCTGAGGGGGGAAAAGAAAATAAAAGGATATGACATTATTAACAAATGTGCATTGTGTTACTGTGTATGCAACATTTGAACCGACTTCAACAACAAAGAATAAACTAAAATTCACAAAGAGTTCTTCAATCTTGACTTGATCGGCCATACCCAAATTTGAAGACACCAGGAATTCTTCAGTTTCTTCATCGTCAGAGTCATCTATCAATGGAGTGAATGCATACCTACAGGAAGGCCAACAAGATTCATTTTCATATAATGCCAAATTCAGTGAGCACATTTGGGCCTCCCTGGCTATTTGTTTAAATACTGTGAGGAATTTTTAAAAGGCACAATTTTAACATTCATGCAGTGGACTTTGTAATATATCACTTACTATAACATAAATATAATCATATTGAATTTACAAGGAGATGACAGTTTTACTCAAAATTACTCCTCTGAGCATTCAGTTTTAAGACAAAGAAAGTGTCTTTCACACAAATACATATGACACGCGCACACACGCACACACGCGCATACACGCACATATATCAGCTGTTGTTTGATGTAACATTAATGGACCAAACAATCTCACCTCTGGTTGTTTGCCGATGGTCTCCATAGAAACATGATGACAAGTAGAATGATGGAAAACAGGAACCTCCAGAATGCATCGTCCACCCAAAGTTCCATCCAGTCCTGCAGAAACAAGGCAACAGAAAGTCCACATCATCGTCTCGACTAATATCCCTCAATAAACAAATAACAATTTATGTCAGTATTGCACATGCTACAAATTTCTTAAGTAAAACAATAACAAATTCAACAAAAGAATGCCAAAACAGTACTCACAGACTGACAGTCTGCTAGCCGGAATTTCTTTGTTGTCCATACCATGAAAATTATAGAAGCTGGCAGGGACAGAAATTGAGGAAAAGTGATGGCTTAATTTTTAGGCCCATCGAAATTCAAATATCAAAATAACAGAACGTCACGAGAACTTACTGACCAATGACAGCAAAGATGAGTGTGTTGGTGAAGTGCCGATAGAGGGAGAGTTTCACTGGGTTTCTCCTTAATTTCAGGGTCTTTATGGTTTGAGCCAAACTGACGAATATGTTAGAGGCCGTCAAGGAAACATGTTCAACAGTAGACGAGCGACAAATTGTCACAAACATTGGGGGGGGGGGGGGTGGTGTTGAAACAGTACCGCATGCAGCCATACTGATAAAATAACCACCTGACACCATCACCACATATCTGATTAACCAGAGAGAAGAAACAGGAGGGCCGCCATGCCATGCAGACTAGTGGAATCCCCCCCTGTAGGAGGACTGATGCAGGAACACAAGCAGGCAAAGGCACAGAGGGGTGTGGAGAGGTGCAGAGTGAAGGATATCCACCAGCAGAGAGAGGAGTCGAGCAGCGCCAGAGGAATGTTAGCCAACAGGGCCAGGTCATTGTCTTTCACCTGAGAGACGGAACAGAGCCAGGGAGCGAAGGGAGGGAGGGAGGGAGGGAGGGAGAGGAAAGGAGAGGAGAGAAACCCGAGGAGAGAGATAAGAGTGCAGGGCAAGAACAAAGAGCCATTGGAAGCGAGAGAGGTCAGGAGAGAGGTGAAAAAGAAAATCCAGGAAAAGTAGAAGAGTGGGAAAAGCAGAGAAACAGGACGCCAAGAGGTCATGAAAGAAATAATTTCAAAATTTCATCAGTTTTTGGGTTCATCTTTTTTTTTTTAAACAACAATCTGCATGAACAAATCCTTTTAGATTTGAAATACAGCACACATAAGACCAAATATGATCTGTAGTTCAAGACTGCTTCATCTAAAAATATTTCTACACACAACACAATAATTTTAACAACGTGTGCACACTTCACGATGTTGTAATTGAAAAGGCAGCAGCAAAAATGATGGAAAACAATGACTCAGTCACCCACCCGTACATTTTTAAAATGCATTCTTATTCTTTTTCATGCACGATGAAACAGAACACAACATTTAACCCAAATACCCCAAACAAAGGATATGAACCACACGGCACACGAGTCAAACACGGCCAGAACGACGGCGGTTATGAGGGCGGGGCCGTTGTCTCGACCCTTTCGAATCAAGAAATGCACACGGGCGTCACATGAAGTCACACACACAGGAATCATATGGGGTTCAGCGTGTGTACAGACAAAAAAGAACAAAATTTTAAAAAAGACAACAGCATGGTTACTTGACATCACTTCCGAAACTTTGCTCCTTTATTATTTTTAAAATTCCACCGTCAAGCTAAACCCCCAGCTTATAAAAAGTATGGCCCTTCAATAAGTGCCTGGTAACTGATTGAAGAGTTAATAGTAACGGGTGTATAACAGTACTGGAATGGGTGCGTGCGTGCAGTGCAATGTGTGAAATGGAGGACAAAAAGCAGAATTACCCCTGTGATCCTCAGGACACCCTCAATGGCAGCGAAGGCGAAGTAGAGGACGCCGAGACCCACCACCCTGTGCATGACCGTGCCGAGCCGGGGCCTGCCGCACAGAGAAGACACGCGGCATTACGGTGAATATAAACACACTTACATTCACCGTAAGCCGCTCTGTATAACAGCATCGGCCAATTTAACCTAATGTAACATATTATCAACACCTGCAGGTCTCAGTTTAAACCAAGATCATATCTGTTCCTTCGCATGCTCCTATTAAAAGCACAATACCTCAGTCCTGACAGGCTATAGTTATCAGGAACTGACAGAATACAGTCATAAAGATGGGCGACAGTGTAGTAGTATAAGGTCACAGGTTCAATTCCCAGGTGGGACACTGCCGTTGTAGCCTTGAGCAAGGCAGTTAACCTGCATTGTTCAGGACTTATCCAGCTGTATAAATGGATGCAAAGTAAATACTATGTAAAAAGTTGTGTAAGTCACTCTAGACAAGAGTGTCTGCTAGATGCTTTATTATATGTAATGTAATAAAGACTGTTATGTTTGTGGGTGAGGCAGAGGGGGCGCGGCGTCTCAGGAGCTGGCTTCGTAAAACACAGTCTCCAGGATCAACTCCAGGGCGCTAGTGTATCCTTCAGAAAAGTAAATAACCTGAAACGAGTCCGTAAATATCCAGCAGAATGAATGAAACTGAAAAGTGAACTATGCTAGCCACCCAATTCATAAGGGTTTCTAATAACATACATAACAGTGATAATAATTCTCTTATTATTTTGCCGACTAGAACGACGAGACTTACTTGACTATCCCATAGCCGAGGCTGACGATGATAACAAGCAGGCGAGCCAGAGTTCTCTTCAGCGCAGAAACGAGCTCAGCAAAGATCAGCAGGCCTTGGGCTAACAGGATGCAAAAGCAGAAAAGACACATCAAACACAGGACAGCAGTTTAAACCATTACAAACAGGATTACGCTTCCACATTTACACAGTATGTCCCGAACATGCATGTATGCTTGGATACATGCGGGTGAACACGTACACAATGTGCTCAGGTTCTAAACGTTTAACGCTTCCTGTGGTGATGTAATGTAGCCCACCATTCCTCAAATACTGAAAGAACCTTTTCCATACGAAGCAAAAAAACAAAACAAAAAATGACGACCCTAACTCCTAATTTCACCGAGACACAATGGCCATGCGAGGAAAAAAAAAAAGAAGGGCGTGGTCACTCACAGGCGGAGCCCACGGCGTTGGTGTTCTCGTACTCGGCGCAGAAGACGGCCTTCTCCACCATTCCCAGGAAGATGACGCCAGCGATCCAGAACTGGATCCTCAGCAGGTCCTTCCAGTAGCAGGCCGCCCACAGGAACCAAAGCAGGCCGTACAGGAAGTAGACTATGCACATCACCATGTAGAACTGACGGGCGCAAACACACACATGCACACACATACATTAACAAGGATACAAAAGAACAGAGGAATAAAAAGAAAAAAGAACTGCATAGGCACGGCTCTAATAGGTTACCGCTACTATACTCCCTCCTCACCTTCATTCAATCAATCAATCGTGTCAGGTGGTCCGTTAGTAAGGGAAGGCACACAAGCCAGTGAGTGAGTAAAAGGCACTACCATTGGTTGGTCTGCTGCTCACAGTTCAGGTCTTTTAAAAGCAGCCCTAAAAGCACCAATGAGAATGCTCCATACTCACAATCATGAGTGGCCATTCGGTGACAGAGATGTATCCATGAGTTCCTTTCATTACGACGCTGACTGAGGGAAGAAAAACATCAGTCACTAGGAATCCTCAGGGGAAGAAAAACTATTTGAATCCAGCAGTAAAGCAACCAGTCGTGTGGGATATTATTGCAGTAGTATTCTGTACAAAATGAAAACGATGCAGAAAACCCCACCAGTTAAATTCCAGTTGGCCTCCTGATTGCTGGACTTGACCGACACCACAAGAAGGTAAGGTCCATCTCTCCATGTTGTGGCAATGACATCGTGCTAAACAGGGAAAGCATTGCATCACAGTATGAGCTCACACTTTGTTCTAGGGGCCGGTCTGTAGGATTAGTCATCGTTGTGTAAGAACATAGTTTACCACAAGCAACTTTCTGAATGAAAAATTCATAAAATAATTTTTTTAGGAAAGTGCTTACTGGGACAGACTGCTGTTGTGACTCTTCCTTTATCCACCTGGTATAATTTTCATCCTGTACAGAACAAACAAAAACACATGCATACTTTCATGCAGTTTTTTTTCACTACCCCAATTCTAGTATTCTGAATGTTACAATTAGGCATTTAGCAGATGTTCATATCCAGTTATTTACGCAGTTTAAATTATTTTACATACAATCCACTTAATCAGTTGAATCTTGTTAAGCAATTCAGGTTAATTACCCCACTCATGGGTAAAAAGGCAGTGCCACACCTGGGAATCACACCTACAAATTCAAAGCTAAGTTGCCAGTTCAGTTTTCCAGCTACTATGCTACACTACCCCTTAATGTAATCAGTGACAATGCTTATGACTCACTGTGGTAACTTGCAGCTGAATACAAGAACAGCACTGACACCACTTAGAAATGGTAACATAGAGTTCATATTTTCAGAGATGACTGTATGTAGCATGGTGGTGTCACCAGATGCTTCTTTTCACACCGCAGCCCATACGCCAAGCTTGTGCAGACACAAGTTGAGAGAAGACACTTCACGTGTAGACTGAGCAAGCAGGCCACAGGCCCCCGAATGACTAGTAGAAGTTTCTAGAGAGTGATGACTCAAACCTACCTAACCATGGGTGATAGTACCAGCCCTCTGGGGCTATTGGCCATAGTCTACAATGTATAGACTGCTGGGATCTGATCCCAGACCATGGGGCTCATCACTGCACTGTGTGAGCCAGTCAGCAGTCCAAGCCAGGCATTAAGAACAAGAATAAGCAGTAAAATTCTGAAATATTTGTGAGACAAAACTATAGGTCACAGTTTATGGCTGTGTAATGTATCAGTGAACCCACAAACCTAACTTTGTTTGATTTACCCCACCATCAATACAGCTGAAAGTCTGCTGAAATGCTTTCCTTTGTTATCGTTAAACTCGTTGGCATATTGACATATTGAAACCGTGAATCCACTTCTCTCACCTGCCCCATTCCCTCCACAGGCATCACAGGATGTGGCAAAGCGTTCGTTTTCTGAAACAGGAACAGCGACAGAAAAAGGGGAGAGCAAACAAATATTCATTAGTAAATTTTGAAAACAGAGGAGGAAAAGATAGATACATGACAGGTCCCAAATGTTTTCTGTTACAAGGAGGATGGTGCATGGAAGCCATCTTAGACTTTGGCAGTGCAGAATAATGGTTAGGCAACTGGATTTCTACCTAAAACGTTGCAGGTTTGATTCCTAGTTGTTCTATGGCTGATGTACCATTGCACACGGTAGTTAACCTGAATTGCTTCAGTAAAATATCCAGTAGAAATTGATTGTGTGTAGAGCTGTAATCTGTGCAAGTAGCTCTAGATAAAAGAGTCTGCTAAATGCTAAAGTGAAACGAAATGCAAACATTGTGCACAGCGATCACTTACATTAAGCATGGGAAAGAAGCGCAGATCCTTGTTACAGGTTATTTTCTGGTGAACATGCTCAATGTATTCCCCCTGACCCATGGGGTTTGGGTCCAAGCTCTCCCCCCGGTACAGTGGCGTTTTATCGTACATCTCCTGACAGGCGGGGAGGAATACGTCATATTTTAGGACTGGAATACACAACTCTCCATTACAATGAGATCTCTGAAACTTTGCTTGGGATTAAAACAGTCACCACAAAAGAACAACTCATTTGTGTACATGCATTACTTATCTCCAGGAAGCATTCATTCAAGTATGCCAGAATTCTTCATGGTTTTTGCACTTACTTCAATATTGTTAAACTCATTGTGACAGGGGTAGTACTTCAAGTACCAATGGATGGTAAATTGTACCTCTTCTGGACAACCAAAGGACGTAACTAAAGACAAAGTGGCAAAATACAGCACTAACATTACAACAGAAGGGAACTTATTTCATCCTGAAAATGCAAGTTAAAGTGTAGCCTATTTATATGCCTTGCTGTACTAAAAACAGACTCGTCGATATATTAAACTTACATAACCTAGGTACTGCATTGTACCAGAACACGGAGCACTTACTTTTGAACTTTATATCGGTCTCTTTGTACATGGACTTCTTAAGTAGCAACGGCCTTGAGGTCTAAAATAAACAGACAAACATTTGGTAAAGGTGAAAGTTTGTTTTATCATTCTGAATTACTGTTAAAGAACACACTCATACAGCTGGAGCACTGGTGTTTGTTCACAGCTCATATGAAATTAGCGATCGCTTACAGAGTCTGGAAATGGATACGGCGGTGGCTACAAGCTCAATGGAAAAGTCTGTTTTAATAATTTAGTTCGTCTTCATTGCATTACGTTTTTAGCCACGGAGATTTAAGAAAATCGGCTATGTCTGATGCATGGCTGTATATAAACAAAGAACATTAGCCACATCACCATATTGCACAACGTACGACGACTACGCCTATATTCTATGCGAAATATCTACTGTTGATTAAAGCGCATCAGCTAACGTTAGCCTCCAAATAATGAAACTCCACTGTTTTCGAGAAAGATTTTTTGACACACCCGAAAAATACACAGAACATTGCCCCGCTATCAGTGAACACACATTGTCGGAACTTTAGCCAGAAGTTCCAGACAAATAGGTTAGTAATTCATTTTATTAAAGGTTGGAACAATTCTGCTCTTTCAAGCCATTTACCACAACATTCGGGTAAGCTATATAGCCTAATGTCGTAAATGCCAGGAGTTACTTGCTGTATCATAACGTTAAATGAACAGAAGCGGAAAGACTGTACATTAATGGCCAGTAATGTCATCAGTTGTGCACAAGACCTACATTCGGGCGATTTAGCCAAAGGGTGCAACGCTTCATGAAATGTACACTAGCCTACAGTAACACATCCAACTAAACCCCTTAACCTGGTGAGCTAGCTATTCAGCTAACTTATATCGGATAACACAGCATGCAGATACCAGTTCATTTCGGATATTCGGGTATTCGGGAAATAACGCTAATGCTAGATAATGTAAGTCATGGGTAATAACAATAGAAACGCTGGACTACAGTACAATCAAATAAGAAGCACCAAATGGCATTTCGCTAATGTTAGCTATTTTGTTAGGCTACATAGAATAGCTAGCTAATGTTAGCTGGGTCGCATAATGGTGCGTTTTGTTCAATGCTCACATGCCTTTGGTATGCCTGCTTGCTACAGCAAGTACAGCTAGGAAGCACACGTAGAGAGGGTAACGTTATAGCTGTAAATCAGAGGGAAAACTACGAGATTAGGCGTTTTGTGCAATTATTCCTAACGTGGGATATGTTTAGTTAACAAGCAAGTCAACTATGTACAGAAGTACACGGCTGTCACAGAGATCGACCCGTTTGTTTCCTCACTCAGTTACATTACAGTTACGACTCATGTCGGCCCGGAATTCCGCAGAAAGCAAGATCGCAAAATTGGAATTTCAAAAACAATTCAAGTAATCTTACATTGACGACTGTGATAACCCAATGTCCGGTCTCCGGGGCCGCCGCGACTCCATCGTTGCAATAGCACAAGGTTGTTATTAAGAGAATTAGCCACAGTTTTGACTTGCTTGCGGGGCAGTTCCACGTCTTCCATCGCTCACAGTCGGCCATGTTTTACTGTAAGCCGCTCATTGCGTGGCCAACCCACCTGCCCGCGGGTGTCGTCAGCGTCTCACCTTGCCTTCCTCAGCTGATTAAACGGCTTGCGCACACTCGCTCGAAGTGAAGTTGATCGCACACACATGTAAGATCTGCAAAGAACTCAGGCATGTGTACGGCCTGGAAGAGTGGGTAAAATAGTCAAGCAATATTCAGAGCTAAAAATATCGCAACTGCACAGCTTAACTGGGTAATGGATTTGCCAATGAAAGATGGTCAAAAATAGTTAAAGATTCATGTTGAGTTTAAAGGAATATTTTTGTAAAATATTAACTGTTATGTGCCAAAATGAACCTTAAGGTTCGACTGTAAGGTTATTATAAAATGTGCTGGCTGCACGATCTAAAATAGCCCAAGTCTAAGACACCCGGGCTAACTGGTCTGGCCACACATGCATACTGCCACGAGATGTCACCAATATGCTGTTCAGAACAGATGATAATATATGGAATTTCAGAGGTCCACTCAGAAGCAGTAACTCGGAAGATCATTGGCAGAAATCATTGTAGATATGCTATTTACAGTGATTCATTCTAGCACTTAAATTGAGAAAAAAACCGTTGGCATACAACATATACATCTTTATTGTGCTGACAATTCAAAATTCTTCACTGCCAAATGCACACTGCCAACAATATATTCAAGTACAAATCATCAAGTACATCTGTACAACAAAGTGCAATTTAACGATGCAATAACAGTTCAGAATTCCATTCAGTTACAAGGACTACATTTTCTTTGTAGGCAACCCATATCAAGGCAACACTTTTATTTAGTTTACGATGCTACATATATGGCATATATTCAGAGATAAATCTACTTTGCTTGATTTTTGTCACCGAGCAACTTGAGATGAAGTCCCTGCCCGAAGGTATATTGTCAGTGTCCCATCCAGATTTGACTATCATCCACCTTAAACTGGTCTTTTGTCGAGCCTGAAAAAGTGTATTAGCTATGGTATTTAGCTAGCTGGGATAAAGCTCTTTTGATAAATCTTATTAAGGCAGAATGTACAGCACACATTCATAATGTACATACATATATGATTTAAAGAAGTTCAGAAGTTCATATCCTTGCTTTCTTTAATAAATCCTTCAGTATAAAAACATTAAATTATGTCACCAAGGTATCTTGGTATAAACTGTGCATGCTCATATTGCTTAGGGATTAGAACAGGGCTGCCACATAATACAGATTCACAGAGGACCTTCAGCAATAGTAAAATACTGTTGAATTTTGTGCCCCCCTTCAAAAAAGTAAAATAAAAAAATAATAATAATAAATGGTTTGCTATTCACAGCTTTAGCCACTTTTACATACTGACTTATGGTAAAACTTCAGGCCAGATATCAACATCTCAGAATGTACATGGATTGCAATCTGACGGCAGTTTTTGTTTCTGTGGCACGGTAAGTATTACCAATTCCAAACTAGAAAGATTCAGCAGTAGGGACATTGCTCTATCATCTTCAGAAACACCAGCCTATCTGCAGGAAATTCACCTGGGCAGGTCATGTAACCAGTATACAACAAGTTGGAGTAGGAATGGGGGGTTGATGGTACACTTTCAAAAGAAATGAAAGGAATTTATTCCCCTTTTGTTTTAGTTTCTACCCCCAGACATGGTGGGCCTGCTTTCTCATAGCAGGAGCAGAGAGTGACTGGGGGGCTGTTCTGTACGTAGGCTATGACTAGCTTGGCTGCCATTGGCTGGCGTGGCCTGTCCATCAGTTGTCAGGAGAGGTGTGTCCACATCTCCCACACCTCTCACAGCGGGGTCCTCAGAGGAGATGACAATGACGTAGCGGTCGTCTTCCTCATCCGCCTCCTCTTCTATGCTCTCGTGGATATCAGCTGTGACAAGGCAGGTACCAGGCATGGGGCGGCTGCAAGAAGGGGAGGAGGTAAAGACTGGCAGGCCTGGGCCTGGCTCCGCCTCTCCCTCTGGCTCCTCCTCTGGAAGACTGGTGTTGATATAGATGATGTCCTCTCTGCTGGATGCTTCTGGAAGCTTCTCTGTCAACTTCTCCAGTTGAACCCGCAGCTGGGGGAAGAAGGGTCGGTCCACTGGATCGGCCCTCCAGCAAGTGTACATGATCTCATACCTGCCGCAGGTAGACCAGAAAATTATAAAAAGATTGTTTTCACCAAGCATAAAAATTACATGACTTTAGACACTTACGTAAACAATGATACGTAGTGATAGTGCCATACATATCTTACTTTTCTAACTCATTACCAACTTAATACATCTGAAGCAATGCTGCACCCATCAAATTACATAGTGATGAATAAATGAGACAAGCACATAAATTCTTTGTGACACCCAGAACAAAATGTCTTGACATCAGCATCTCAGATTATTAATAATAGCGACATTGCTGCAGAGACAGAACAGCAGTCTTTCTGCCTGTTTCCCAGCCCACCCACAATCCCCCAGGAGACAAAGACTCACAGCTCGTCCAGGCAGTCTGCTGGCTGCTTCAGTCTTTGACCGTCCAGGAGGTAGTCGTAAATCTCATGGTTTTGAACGCCAGGGTACGGCGTCATCCCTCTTGTCGCTATCTCCCACATGGTCACACCGAACGCCCACTGGAAGATCAAGAGGTGGCGTCACAATCAGTATCACTGCAGCCACCATACAAGACACCATTCCCTTCACACGACTGTCTCGACTGACCTTGAGGCTTAAACACTGTTTTACTAATGCATTAAAAAAACAATTTTTTGAAAAATAGAAAAATAAGATGAATGAGGTTCTGGAAGCTGGGGTTCACAATTTTGCTGAAAATATGAGGTCCTAACTTATCCAACACAAATGCATATTGTGAGATGCATATTCACGTGGACACATATTCATGTGCACGGACACTCATATACACATGAATGCATGCACTCACACTCAGACTCACACAAGCACAGTTATTACAAACGCCTCAGCCTCTCTACACAAGACTGAAAAAGAGAAGATTTAGGAAGGGGGACGTTACCACGTCACTTTTGACAGTGAAAACCCGGTCAGCCAGGCTCTCCACTGCGATCCATTTCACTGGCATCTTGGCGATTCGGCCCTGCCTGTAGTAATCCCCGCTGTAGATCTTCTTAGACAGGCCGAAATCTGCCACGCAGACCGCCATATCGTCCCTCAGCCTGTGGGGCGGAGCCAAAGCCAACATCAGTCAATTGTAACACAGGGTACAAAGCCAAAATAGAGATGCCTCGGCAGAAAGTTGTTTTTTTTCCCAAATTCGCCAATATTTCACTCACAAAACATTGCCATGATTATCAGTTGTGGGAATTTCTAAAATAAAAAATATAATAGAGCCCAGTGCAACCTTGTCCACGGGACATTGTGTTAAGTTATTTATTATTTATTTGGTCAAGACTGATCCTAGTCATTTGTATACTTGTACTGATGAAATTCAGGTCCAGTACATTGACCTACAATGTGAGCCCCACCAGGAGTCTGAACCTGCAAGCCCAGCTCTTTTACCACTGCACCACACTACACTGCCTCCCTTATGCAAGTTCACTGCTAGCCTTTTCTAGTAGGAGAGAGCTGTGTGAATGGGTTCATTGTACAATGTGTTGCACCATTGGATTTGTGATAATGATAGACGGAGAGAAAGCTCACACTAGGTGAAGCTACCATGTTCTGTTAATCACTGACATGTTATCAGTTTCTTTAGACCATAAAGGCATGGATTGAGTCTGTATTTCACAACTGCTTTGTGAACCCCCCACCCCGTAAAGTGTTTTTTGTTGGGGTAGACCTACATGCAGTTGCGGGCAGCCAGGTCCCTGTGCAGGAAGTTTCTGCTGCTGAGGTACTCCATACCCAGAGCAATGTCAATCATGAACTTGAGGAGAGTCTGCGTTGGCAGGTACTGGAGGGGGAGATAATAAAAAGTAAAGCACACCTCCATTCCCATCATAACAAAAATCATAACTAATACCATGTCTTAAATTCACCTAACAGCTTTGAGCTTCAGGGTCAGGGAATTGCCTTAAGCAGACATATTTAATTAACTAAAAAGCTGCAACTTAAAATTATTACTATTTGCTGCAGATCCCAACTAGATAACAAGCCCTCTTACAGCCTGTTAACAAGATCGTGATTGGTAAAGATTATTGACAGGAATTGATGTTGACAATGAAATACTGACATTAATATTGACAGATGCACACAGATTGATGATCATAACAGCCTCTCTTTCTTTCTGTCTCTCATACACACACACACAGTGACAGGGATTGACTGTAGCTGACAATGATCAACATACATTGATGATAACACAAATACTGACCAACTAGCTGACATATACTAACAACAATTGACGGGCATTGACAGAAACTTCCAGTTCTTGACAAGGATTGGCTGATATTGACACTTGACAAGGATTGGCAGATATTGACAGTGACTGGCGGGTTACCATAGGGCTCTCCTCGAGACGGGAGCGAAGCAGGAAGCTGTGGAGGTCTCCATACTTCATGAAGGGAAGAATGACCATAGGCTTGGCAAAATGACTGGAGCCCATCTCCAAACACACACCTGAGAGGAACAAACAACACCATGCCTATGACAAACCCTTCAGTTACGCATCTCAATAAATCACAGCTAAGCACTGAGCGGCCAACCAACCTGAATACTTCAGATTTTTTATTTTTTATGATTTGGCACTGTCTGTGGTCTTTTGCCGCCCACCATTTTTTATGTTTCATACTTTCATATAACATTCAAGCAAACAAAATATTGGCTGATATATATTTGTGGTGTATGATGTGTTTCAAAAACGGTTGGATATGTTTAGAATCTTTGTGTGTGAGGGGCACTTTTCAATTTTCAGCCTCAGTCTGTATTTTAAGAAGCCATTTTAGAGAGCACATGAGTAAACCCGAGGTGTAGTGGTATGAGGTCATGGCTGGGCAGTTCACAGGCACCGGCTGATCCAGATACTCACCTAGGAGTCTGATAACGTTTGGGTGGTGGAAGTCCTTCATGCATGCAGCTTCATTCAGAAACTCCTCAGTCTCCCGCTGGGAAAAGTTGTCCACTGATAAGAGAATAAAAGTACCAACCATTAGATGACGATGAAGCCATTCTCTATTCAATCAAGAAATTACATACTCCTGTTGTGAACGTTTCTAACATGCAGTTTCCACAAATACGGGATTGAATTTTGGATAATCTCCTGCTATGTTCGGCCTGCTCACATTTCATGGTTTTCACTGCAACCTTCTCCATCGTTCCATCTGGTTTCTTTAGGCGACCCTCCACAACTGAGCCAAATTCACCTGGAAGAGGGAAAAACATGGAGACAAGGGGTTCACACTTGTTCCAAAACCAGAAATAAGTGCTGCCATATATTTAAAAAGTACACCCTTTTTCATTTCTGAGAATTTCATTGTTTGAAGATGTACATGGTTTTTTGGCCATCGCTGATACTATGCAACAGGAATATGCCACAGCATCTCACCTTCCCCCAGGACCTTCCCAATGGACAGCAGAGACCTGACAACCATCACATCCTGAAGCTTGGCCTGAAGCTCTGCGCTAACTCCCAGATTAGCAACTGTCAGGAAAGCACAAGAGCAGACATTACTAATCAAACATATGACTTTCTGTAACAGATCTGAACACTTCCTGATATGCTACATTATCATTACACCTCTGTCCTCTTCTCAGTCAGGCCAATAGTGTCCTTGCAAACATCAGATTAATCTTTGGTTTTAGCTGGAGAAGAATTAAATTAATAAACCTCCTAAGACCCATCAAGCATCATTTTCACACAAAATGTATATTTTCCTTTTGGAAAAATGCAGTATCAAAGGCAATGTATGACGTGATGTATTGGCATCCAAAGAAGGTTGATGTTTGATGGTACATACGTGTGACTTCAATAGCAGATCGGTTGTAGGACCTCTGAGCTTTGTACTCGACAACAGGGTTAATGTGCTCTCCACTTCCAAACACCTGCCTGTAGAAGGAGCCAGTGAGACATGCTGGTGAGACATTTCTGAACATTACAAAACGAGAGAAATAGATACAGAGAGAGAAAGACTAATGTTCATTACTTCAAATTTATACAGTAGACAATATCCATGTCACAGTTGGCAGTATGTATTTTATTTATTTCATGCCAACAAAGCATAGTGAATTTAAGTGAACTGAGAGAGACAGCATCGTCATTGCTGGCTGGAGAGAAACTGTCATGGCAGTCCCTTGACCTTTAACCTCTTCCTGTTGGGTCATAGTGTGCTATGTGCCAATAGGAAGTTCTACGATCAGGACGTTTTCTTGCCATGGAGAGTTACAGCACTGGACCTGCTCCTTGGAATACGGTGACTCAAACGGTCTCTCTCATCAGTTTCCTGACAAGCAAGAGTGAGTCAGTGTGTCTAGCAAATCCCCAATCAACATGGCAGTGGGGGGGGGGGGGCATTTTGGTGTCGCCCTCATCTCCAGCTGCAAGTAGCAATGGAGGGAGGGGTGCTCGGTGCGCCCCTTTATTGACAAAGCGCCCGGATGCGTGGAGTAATTTCACTCCCTCTAAGCCGGAGATGTGGGCCTCTATTGAGGAAGCAGACGACGAAATGCGGAAACAGGAGAAGGGAACTCCAAGCAGCAACTGTATCCTGTGCCTCAACCTCCGCTGTTGCTTCTGGTGGAAATGACGGGAGCTCACATGGAACATGGCTATATGCTATCCTTCATACTCATCATCACTTTGTTTTCTCCTTAGAGATGCGAGGAAAAACGACTATCTAACTGGTACTGAAGCTGTTTGGTAGCTGCCTGTTTGGATTACTGCACCCACAACCAACATGAGTAGCTATTACTTGGACTGTATTTCAAAAACATTATGGAAAAAAACACTGTGCAGTCAATATGCACAACAAATTTCAAAATTTCAAAATACTAGCACAAATCACACAGCATATATGTGAAATATTTAGATTTAAATTCTGTTATTTATCAAAAATCTAAAGCATCTGATTTTCAAATGCAGCCTTAGAAGCAGCTTAGGTCTAAGAAATTGGTGGAGCAAAATGTATGTTTTGTTGTGTTAAACAACATCTGGCTTTAAGTCACAGTACCAAAGTTAGTACCACCCCCTGTCACGAGTTTGGCCATCCTAGAACTTAGCTACTTAAAATGCCGAAGCTCCAAGTCCATGTATACTCATGGCCATAACAGGACTCACAACACTGTGAATTATACCGTGTTTTGCTGAATTGTTTGGTGATAACCTAGTTCTGTAGCTGTGGTTGACCTTGTTTTTTTTAAATTAGCAATAAACTAATTTCCTGGGGCAATCACGCCAAAGATGATTTTTACAAATGTGTACTTCCTGCCTGGAGGCCAGATGCTTTTCTGGGTTAGGCTAGCATCCCTCCATTTTCACAGCTGGTGCTGAGTCACCAGCAGATACAGGTCTGTTGTTATTGAGATTCTGCCCTAGGGCTTATGACATTTTTTACCCAAATGCAAGAATACATACGTATATACATGCATCATATATGTTACTAACCACCTAGAAATATGGTAGTAGTCCAAGAACAGGTTCGTAGGGCCAGGAAAAAAAGTTAAATCTGATGAAGGATATTCCTGAGGAGATCAGCAGATGTTTAGTGCAGCAGTAGTTTTAAGACATTTGCCGAAGTGATTTATTACGGAAGGGAAGACAGATAAGCTATCCCAGCATGCATTCCAGAGAAAACTTGTTGATAAATATATTACTGAAGGTTTGTGTGTTATGCGTGTCAAAGTTAGGTCCACAGATAAAGAACAGCGGCCACAGTGCAGAAAAAGCTCATCATCGTCTTTTTTCATAATTTCAGCAGGAGTGCAAAAGGTTGGGAGGGGCGACGAGGGGGCGGTCCCTCACTCACCCAAAGCGCGTCTCCAGGACCCTGGCACGCACACACATGGCTCCCCACAGGGCAAGCAGAAGCAGACAGAAACCGCACACCACCCCCAGCACAACGTACATGGAGTCAGAGTCCCTGGTGTCGGGGCTGGAGGACGGGGACAGGGCCAGGTCTGAAACAGAAGTGCTGAGTGAGACATCTCTCTGAAACCTTTTAATCGCTTTTCACTCATGCATTTAACTGTTCCATAAACAAGCACATTTTTTTTACAATAACAATCTGTATTTGTTTAGTACTTTTATAAAATTATCTCAAGTGTTATCAAAACTTCATAATATAAAAGCTAAAATCAAAAGCTTACCACTAGATAATAAAACTAAATGTTTAAAGAGTTTTTTTGATGAATTATGCTACTCTGTGTAGTTAATGCTCCAGTGGTAACCATGTTTTATACCTAAGGTCCAATTTAAAGGATTCCTTTTTGTTCACATTTATATGCACATAGTGCGTCTATTTGTGAAACATATTTGGTAAATGCACTGCACAACAGTTCTGTTTAACACTTCATCAGATGGGTCTACTACAATGACATTAGCAGTTAACTTACTTAATGGCTGACATTCCCACATGTGACTTTTGCAAAAACCCTTTCTTTTCAGTTCTTCAACTAATTAAACCCAGGAAACAGATCTGGCAGGACTTGGCAGATATGATAAGATGAAATAATAATCATGGTGAAGGCCGTTGGCCTGACACTTTCCCTGGAGTTCATTATAAAAAACTCTTCCTGTCCATTTCCTGAGGTATTTAACTGTTAAGAGCAAGGGTTATCCACTCTTCATTATTCACATAAAAACAAAACTAAATGCCCCAAGTCCTGCCATAATTAATATATGTATCTTGTGCAGACTAACCAAAACCTGGGTACAAGAGGAAATGAATCACTAAGCTATGATAGAACATTTTTAATCAAGGAAAATGGCTGCCGAATCTGGATAAAGCAGCTGTGAACATTTTCAAGTGAAAACATCTTGACAAGAGACATACCCGAGAGATACAAAATAATTTACACAAGTAAAACTTAAGTTTGGAATTTGGAAACCTTGTTTTGTACTTCAGTTAAATAACTTCTCTAGACAGCAATGAGGTCTAATCAGACAGACAGACCTCACTGCACAGCAGCCCATCTCATTTAATAAAGATGATAAGGCCTAATTGCCCAAATGACTGAAAGGGCCTCACCAATTCAGAACAATAATAATCATCAGAATTTTTAATCATCAGATGATTTATGTATCATTATCTTATATGATCATTAGCATAGAAGATAATAATACTAAAACCATCTGATGATGAAAAATTAGGGTGCGCATACAGGTCCCTTTTAAGCAGGTATGGGATTTTGGGTTCCTATAAAAGGGGGAGGGCTGAGACTTCAGAGTGTGAGCTGCTGAAGGAGTACGCACCGGCCTCAGGTACAAAATAGGCCACGGGCAGGCTGAGCGCCCCTCGGCCCTTCTGAGTGCGGGCCGCCACCTGGACCGCGTACGTAGCGTTGAACTCCTGTACCGTGATGTAGGCCGCGTTTGTGTCACTGCGAATCTACAACAGACCAGAACGGGGAGAGGGGAGGAAAGAAAACAGCAAGTTCACCTCACACTTTCATTTCTAATCATTAGGGTTTTTAAGCTTACACTTTTACTTTTAAGTTCTGCAGAAAAAACAGAAGAAGCAGAGCTCTGCATATTAAGAGAATTTCAAACGGAACGGAGCAGTCGCGGTGCATTTTAAAGACCCCGCACCGCCGGTGTGTCGCTGGATCAAGGTTCTGGGTTAACCCATTTAAGCCCGCGGGCAATTAAAGTTGCCGAAGTCTCTGCCACTCTTTTTCCATCTGTGAATATTTTTTGGATGACTATAGATGTAAGAAATCTCTGAGAAAAAATCTGGGTGTTGATGGGTTGGAGGATGGAGTGCAGGATTGCTGAATACTGGCATAGCACAGAGTTCTGAGCGTAACGCAGAGCGAACGCAGCCCAGGGCTGCAGAGCTGCGTGCTGACTGCAAGGGCAGCACTTGGCATGGTGGAATGGGGAACTGGACCATGTGTTTGGACGGGTGCACAGGCACAGATGGCGGGAGCATGTGACAGGGAAAAGGTCCCCGTTGCACAACACAGCATGTCCCATATGTGGGGTTTCCCTTCCCGCTGTCACGGTCAGCGCGTCTGTACGAAAGCACAGCCCAGGTCTAACACGGGTCAAAGGTCGCAAGTCTCTCTGACTGGCCCAGAATTTGAGACTCAGAGCAGGAGCATAAACCCACTCAACACAGAAGCATAAACCCGACTTAACCCCTACTGAGAGTAAATCTTTAAAAATCAGCTGTGAATTTGTATTTTGAAACGTGGTGAATTCATTTATTTTTCACACAGACAGCAGGTAATGTACAAAATACAATGCCAGGTCACGTGATAGAGGCAAAGGCTCTTGGGATGATAGAGACCAGGCTTAACACATGCTCTATCTAAGACAAACCAAATCAGAGGGACTTCAGTAAGCAGCATATGAAATCAAAATGAACCATATCTCACGTGAATGAGGTAAAGCCGACAGCGTGGAGCTGCCGTTTGAATCCAGCACAGCTGCACGCGACGCGGCTGCACCGCGCGGATCATTTCCCGACACGGCTGTTTTGCTCCATGTGTGAATCACGGGAACAATGTGAGCGACCAGAGCGCATGTTTATAATAACCATTGTTTTCAATTTCCATTCAGTCACATGCATGACTCAACATGGCATGCGGGAGGGGGGGGAATCTGTTTTTTCACGCCGTCAGCTTCCTGTCACCATAGACACACACAGAAATGCCAGGAAGTCGATAAGGGAAGCGCGTTGACGGGCGTACGCTCGCCGTGCTCGGCCAGTCGCGGTCATTACACCAAAACCGATATCCAAACTCAGCCGAAGCGCTATCGCTTAAAAATGAACCGAATAATGAGGGCGGATCGTGACGTGCCCCCCGCGCTGACGTTCCCCCCGCACGGCCCCACAGCGAGCAGACGGCAGCGCGTGGACCCAGCTGTCGTCTGCCTGAGGAGGCGGCAGCTTCAGAATGACAGCTACAGGTGGCGCGCTCAGTCTCGCAAAACTGCTAAAGAAAAGAAAAAAAAAGCGCGGTGAAAGCAGATGTTCAGGTTTATCGGCTGAGCCCCTGGACAAGTCACCGAGCGGCTGATCCGACACTGCTCGAGCTGCTCGAGCTGCTTGAACGCGTTGGCCGGCTGGCGAGAAATTGAGGTTATGATAATTTACTGATTACTGATTACATCTGGATGTGCCACTGTGTTTCCTGGGAACAACAGTAACACGGGGGAGTCATAACAGTTCCCAGAACCACACAGCTGCAAAAAACATACCGTATCGCACTGATTCAAGAACCAGCTACAACACACCACCTGTTCAAATCCTCTGTAGCTAATGCTTATGCATAACCACTAGTGAATAGCACAGCCTTCGTAAAACTACAATTCAGATAAGGGACATGCCGGCAGATAAGACACACAACTTTGGAAAACCCATTACTGAGAAAACTGTGAATTACGATAAAGAAGTACTACAGGACATATGTGCTTTACAAGAAAGAGCAGGCATATTGCAAAATCATGGGATGCATTTTTAAAAAAGGAGATCAAAGTTTATAAGTCGAGGGCTGGAAAATGGGGAAACTGCCCTTTCAGTTTGTGCAAAAGAATAGAGGAAGACCTCGCTGTTCCTCGGACCATGACATTCAGTTCTTCCCGTGACCAGTTACTACACAGCATCCTGAGGCAACCAGAAACTTGTGTGCTCAGCTCCTACAAATCGTAAATGTACCTTTCATATTTTTCATACCACTGGAAAATGGGTTGTGAGCCAAAGGTTAGAGGTTTGATTTCCAGGCAGGACATGTCCAATGTACCATTAAGCAAGATACGTTTAATGACGAATGTGAGCTGTGTATGTGGCTCAGCATAAGAGCATCTGCCAGACACCTAAAATGTAAATGAATGTATAACGCTCTGAGGCAGGAAGGATGAGAAGCAGGTGGCACTGGACTCACCGTGCTGACGTGTTTTCCCCGGCTAATGATGACATCATAGCCCTGCAGGATTCCGTTCACCTTCTCCACAGGGGGGGCATCCCAGCGGACCACCAGCACCGATTCGTTCAGCTGAACAGTCAGGTTGTGGGGGGGTACTGAGGGCACTGAGAGAGGGATAGAGAGAGATAGAGAGATAAAGATAGAGATACATGGAGAGAGAGATATAGAGAGACAGACAGAGAGAGAGATAGAGAGAGATCAAACAGGGAGAGACAGAGATAGATATATATAGAGAGAGAGATCAAACAGAAACATTTTAAGAGGGACTTATGCTGAACCTGCATGCAGCTTGTGTTCTGTGTATTCACTGAAGATTACTTTATTTCCAGAGCTTATTGCACTGTATTACAGTATCACTCCATCTCATTTGATCTTCCTGCACAGGGAGACAGTACAGTTTAGATTTCCATTATGATCAGAAGACAATCAGTAGATGAATGTCCTATAAACAGAAACCATTCAGTTAAGAGCTGAGACCATGCACAAACTTTGCTGATATTTCAATGGCTTTTGGAAAACCCCCTTTCCACTAAAGCACGGTATCTGGCAGCAAACACCGAAAATAGCCCTCACGATCCCGGCCTCTAGGAACAGAGAGGAAATCCACAGCGACCCCACCCCTGAGAAACTGCGTACTTTCGCCATGAGGCCAGTTCCGTTTCCTGTTTGGAATCTCGGGACAAGAAGGATGTGATGCCCCCAGGGAGGCCCTAAGGGACTCCTCAAATTTACCCACACGAAGGTAAGACCGAAACTGACCATAGTTCACTCCTTAAGCTCTGGTCTATACAGAATGTATGTTCTTGCTGTGGGAGTTCAAAGTTCATTTCCATGTCAACTCTCAGTCACAGAACTGAACCAATTCCTGTCCGGAATGCCTTGTTTTCCGGCCATCTTTCTAAGCGAATTAAAATTGCTGAGATGTTTCAATGGCAGAATTCTGGCACACATGATATTCTCCAGATAGTTTTTTGTCTCATCACATGACTTCTGCAGGGCTACTACACAGTGAGCTCCATGAATGGGTGGTGCCATTGACAACACACTGACGCGAACCAATCATACTGTTCTGCCACAGAGTGCCATTGATAACCAGCATATGCTAGCTCCACTCATTATGGGTGTGTATGGAGCCTTATTCCTCATTGAAGGGTTTGAGGTTCAAAGTCTAAATTATAGGGAACTGAGTATGAACACAGCATTCTGCATTTACAGTACGATGCCCAACAGCCTGAGTGACATGCCAGCTCAGGGCTCAAGTCCCACCTCCTTCTGTGGTATTGGCCTGCACCCAGGTGCTGTACGGGGATGGGCCAATCTCGTTGCTGCAGGACACGCTCATGCTGTACCAGGTCATGGCCCGCAGGTCTGCGATGTCCAATCGGAAGGGCGGGACCGAGGTGTCAATGACACGCGTAGCCTCGCCCTCTCTTGGTGCCATCTCCTTCACCTGCGGCATGGGGTCCCAAAGGCTGGTCTTACACATACTTGTTTTAAAAAAAAAACACAATTCTATTTTAAAGAACGTCATGACTCTCCTGCATTTTTGGACTGTTAAAGGTTAAATAGTACAAACTGTTTTTGTTTTCATATCAAATCAATCAAAAACATACACTGAAGCTGAAATATCAAGACACCAAAAAGCTAATTATCCCTTTAACCTAAGAACCTTATTAAAGATAGTTCTAATAAAGATGTCTGTCCACACAACAGCCATCATTCTATACACTCAGCCACCGAGAGAAAACTCTTTCAGTAGGATAATAATATATGCTCAAGTTACTCACTCTTTTTGGAGCCCTTTGACTTGAAATAACTTTATTTAAATCCATCATAGAAAAGTTTACCATGACGTGGCAGGTGGTGAGGGGGGAGAATCCATCACGGCCAGGGGTCCACTGCAGGGTGAGATTATTGGAGGCCCTGGATTGCACAAGCAGCTGGGAGACTGGAGACGGAAGCTCTGTAAATGCAAAACACACCAGCGCGAAATGCATTTCAGGTGCTTTAACTCTCTCAGCCAGCATACAGGGTTCTTGGCACTACCTTACACAAGAAATTCCATTTTATTTAATATTTTATATTTTATTTCATTTCATTTTATATGTTTAAAGAATATAATCTATATACTGAAGACATTCAACAGTGTATTAAAAACCTACTTATCTGTATAAACTTAATAGCATGTTTTTAGGTTTTAGTACTCATGGTTTTAGTACCCCTATCTCTTTGCTAGGACTTAATTGAAAGAAAGTAATGGATGGTAAATGGACTGCGTTTATATAGCGCTTTTATCCAAAGCGCTTTACAATTGATGCCTCTCATTCGCCAGAGCAGTTAGGGGTTAGGGGTTAGGTGTCTTGCTCAAGGACACTTCGACATGCCCAGGGCGGGGTTTGAACCGGCAACCCTCCGACTGCCAGACAATCGGTCTTACCTCCTGAGCTATGTCGAGTAAAAGGGATCTCAATAAATAAATGTAAAATAAATAGCATATAAAAGTATATGAAAAATAAACGATGTGTGCATCATCCGGTTTACCTTTGACGTTGATGCGCGCTTCCCTGGAGGTGGTGACGCCCTTCTGATTGCGAGCCTCACAGCTGAAGTGGGTGGGGCTGTCCACACCTGGACACGCCCACAAAACAATGTGATCAGGGGAGACGCCCACAAAATAACATGCGATCGGCAGAAATAAGCAGAACTGACCTTGATCATTTAAAGCCGGGTGCTAGAATTATAGTGTGACAAGAGAATGGCTCACACTTTAAAATACAGCGAAAACAGATCTACAGTGAAAAGGGAGCAACAAATAACGTACCAAAATGACTTTGCAAAACACAGATCTGGTTACTGTACTGATTACCGCACTGAAAACAACAAGTCGGCAAAGTGGTCCTACAAATTACAAAATTCCAGTTTACAGTTTCTCTTCTATCTTTAATTTCCACCTCGTGACAAAATAAATAAAATTATTATTTCACTTCTGTTTTTTTTCTTCATTAACTGCCGTGGGAAAATCATAAGATATTTCCTTTTTTTGAAACTGCCTCACTGGACCACCAACAAAATGAGACTTTCAGTTTGTTATGAAAACAATACTGTTCTCAATGTTCTACAGAAAATCTATTTCAGAAATTCAAAGAGCCATGGCTGTTAAATATGTTTTTCCCTCTTTTTCTACCCAATGTTGAACGCCCAGCCATGTTCACGCTGCAGTGCTCGTCATAGCCTCCATTTTCTTCAGCTTCTCCAGCTTCTTTTCACACCACAGTCCACAAGCTGGGCTTGCACAGACAGGATCTGCTTAACATGCAGCCCAACAGACAAACTCAGCGGTGGCCAGTTGACCAGCAGGGGTCACTAGTGAGTGGTGAGACTCCGTCATCCCAGCCGAATGCAATCCATGGCTTCCATCCATGGGTGACACCAAAACCAACTGTGCTTCACCCTGTGGGGCTACCAGCCACGGTCAGCACTGGCCTGATACAAATCTGATACCACACTGAAAGGCCCCTCCACGCACAAGTACATGATGAGCCACCCAGCACCCCCCTAGGACTGTTAAGTTAAGTTCTACAAAATCATAACTTCCGAACACTGATCTGATCATTCTTCTCGAAGGTGCCCACATTTTGAGCTTCTGAGGTCATGTTGCTGAAGATGGGGGCAGAACATGTTGCTGCACTGTATGCATGACAGTGACAGGATGTGACATCAGCACAAGATGATCCAGCCCTCATATGGGCTGCCCTAATAAGTTACCTGGTGATCATTTCACATACCCCCTTGTCCTGTTGTACTTGTTGTTGACATTCCTGTAGCATAACAGCAGCATGCTAATGCTGCATCTATTTTGCAGGAGGCACTGCCACCACCATGAAAATTCAACACACTAGCCAAGTAGCCCTCAGACACGTGCTATTTCAGCTACGAGGTGAACTCACACATCACCCAAAGCTGACGTTTAGCCAAATATACTGCTTTTGAAAAAATTACCAGCTCTAACATCACGTGGATTGGAACGTACCAAAACGTCCTTAAGTTTCAGAGAAATTTCACCAAAATGTACCGACAGGGCCTGGCAGAGGCACCCCCAGGTTAAGCAACACAAAAAATGATGTGTTTGTTGCGTGCTCACTGTTTCTGAAGCAGGCCTAGGCAACCAACGTTTACCGAAATGGTGACGGAGAGGAACGTGACGCGTGTTTCGCGGCAGACCGTGCCCCCCGTTTCCCCCCGCCTCCCTACTGCCCCACAGTACCCGGCTTTCAGCCTCCTCTGGGCTGCGACGCCAACCGCACGGGCCAACAAAACAGTCTCACATTGTCCATTTTGGGCTATTTATTTACATTATCCCCCGTTTGAAACTCAGAAACGGTCACAGAGCCTGACATCTCTCAGCCCAATTACTGGAAAACTTATCTTGATCGCGTGCAACAGATATCGGCCTCCTCTTGTTACCGTCCTCAGACAAATACCAGTGCAGGCAACTTATAAGCCAAAGTCTCTAAGGCATAATAAAGGCTTTATTGAAGTGGCTTCACAGTGAGCACTGAATTGGGACGAAACACTCCATTTGCGCAATGATTTTTCCCTTTCACTTTCCCTTTCAGTGCTGTCATCCACATTATTGTTCCTATAAACATTTAATCTGTTGGCATGGAATCATATTTTTGCTTTTAGCCCAATTAAAATTGACCGAAACACCTAAAAACTACACCACGGCTTTTCAAAAGTGTGCTGGGGTTTGAGCTGTTCAAACACATTTAACACGAACCCCACACATTCAACATGAATAGGAGCTCAAAATGGTGGCCCCCTGAATGCGGAGATTGCCCTGAATAGCACACTGTTTTTACAAGAAAAGGTTTTCTCTCCAGACCAATCCATCTATTTTACGCTCCAGCATTGTGGCCTTGTTAGAAAACAAATCGGGAGGCCACGCCTCCTATCAGCATAGAGGTGGAGCGCTGAACCAATCCAGCCGCGTACCCTGGAATAACATGTAATTCTCCAGGGTACATCACAACTTGAACCTCTTTTAAAAAAGTTGCCAAAATTTTTTTACATTTTTTTTTTAGCTTGGTTTCTCTCTTTGGCAGTCTGGGACAAGGTAAAAAAAAATGCCATTAAGAGCATTACCACAGGAAAAAAAAACTGACAAACAGGAAAGAGGGAGGAAGGCTACACTAAACGCATGAATGAATAGACAAACGTGCAGGCGGCACACAGTTGGTTGTGCCGCACGGAAGAACATCTGTGGCAGCTCGGCTGGTCTGTAATTATCGGGTTTGGGCTCCTTCCAAGCTGCCTGGCTCATCACAGCCAGATCCAATAATATTCGGCTTCCTGTACATTCTATGCATTCAGAAAACTTCTAGAAGATTCCGATGGTGGCAGCGTATCATAGCAACACTGGCCTTTCAACTCCGCGGTTGTGGGTTCCCTTTCCCAGGCTGCTGTTTCACCCTTGAGTGAGGTACCTAACCTGAATGTCTTCAGTAAATATCTAGCTATACAAATGGATTGTATGTTCACAAAGAATGCAAGCTGTGTAAGTTGCTCGGGATAAGAGGACCTGCTAAATGCCTAGAATGTACATCATAATTTGCTTCCATTGCCCCCTCTTCTCTTTGAATAAGTAGTGCATATTTGCTCCAAGTGCTGGTAAAAGGCTTACGTGTAAGGATGTGAGTGCTTCAGAGGGGTAACAAGGCACTAAGTATACCTTCAGTTTGGCATTCAGTAGGAACCTGTTTTTTTTTTTTACCTTTACACTGCATCCTTAGAACATGAATGGTCAATTATGACATGAAGACGCAAAGTCAATTCAATGCTTTAAATCAAATGTTAATGTGTCTCAGCATAGCATGCCCATATGACCTCAGCGTACTGTATGATTACTGAAAAATCCTAATTCTGAAAAAATTGCAGGGGGAATATGCTGGAATATTAGTAATAAACTAGAAATTTCATACTGGTTTCTCCAATGCCTCTGGGGTCTGGAGAGTTTCATAAAGCTTCACTCTTCACTTGTATCTCCATGGTGATGGTAACCAACTGGTAACCAGCTGGTAACCCACACGAGATCACCAGCTCAGTTGTGATCAAAGCCAGGTCCTTGGGGGGAGAGGTGCATTGCTCTGCTAACATTATGGGGTTATGTAACTGGCACAGGTACAGGATGCACAGACCTGCATTTCACAGCCAAACAGCCAGACACCTCCAGCCAGAGCAGGAGAGACCCCAGTAACCCATTCCCTCCCTGAATGAAGCTCCATCTATAATGAAACCAGGTCACCCACACTGGCCCCCTCAACCTGCATCACAGCTCAGAATCAGCATGGCAGACAGGCTAGTCAATGAGGCCTTTGTCCCAGCTCCAGAAAGCTCCACCCCCACTCCCCTCACCATCAGAGCACATGCTGTGCCAAAGCCAGTTCTCTGACCTTTGACCCTCCAGCACCAGCCAGCAGCACTACCCAGCACAAGGCTGACAACCAGAAAACTAATCCCAGTGCATTCTTGGTGAGATAAACTAACCAGAGGCTGTGTGAAGACTAAAACATTGACCTGGATAGAAAATGACATTTTCTAATGCTTCTCCCCTTCTAATCCCCAATTTTTCATGGCCAGTCATTTTTATTAGCGTTTGTTGCAGCCACCTCCGCTATTAATTCGGAAGGGTGCAAGCCAGGCACGAGCCACATTTTTATGTGTAAAAAATCAATCGCATTTACCTTTTAAACATAGTTTTCTGCAGGCTCTCTGCATAATTATGTCGCTGGAGTGTTCTAGAACTATATGGAGAATTACATCACATTCCATTCTAACCCACAGCAACAGGGCCCTGACACCGGTGGGTTGGCGCAGACGCCAGGAACAGCCAGTTTTTCTGCAGTGGTCAGGCTGAGTAAGCACTGTTATCACTAGAAGCTAAATACAGCTGTGACAGAGAAGGCTATCCTACTGCCAGCACCATGGTTCACTGAGGAGAACAGAGAGCTCAACTGAATCACGTTCCTTGTGGTCAACTTGTTCCCTTGACAAACAAATCTTTTGTGAGCAGAGTCTTTTTTTTGCCTGCACGATTGCAATCCCTTTTAAAAAGTCCAAGACTCGGATTACGCGCCGTTTCAAAAGAACAGCAAAGGCGATAGAGACTCACAGAAAAGAGAAACGATGATGCATTTCTCTTAGCTAAGCAGACCTGAGACACTGAACCTGCCGACTCCACCGATTTCTGCCCTGTGAGCTCATATGCAAAAGCCAGGAACTGAGCTAGCAGAACTCAGCACAGGAAGTGATTATTTAATCAGTTATGTACAGATTATCTCCGAAATATCAGCAGCACAGCACAAAACAACAGCAGCAAAGACTTGTACCAACTAGGCACAGCTAATACCCAGAGATACCCAAACCAATGATGAAAATTGGTTTTCTGTGATATAGTAGGTACAGTTAAAAAGCTTATATTACTGCATATGTACATTAAAGTTAATGTATTTCTCTTGAGACTATATAATCTGTTTTACATTAGTCATCAGGGGTCAAAACCCAGTCTAACCGTGGGAGGGAAAAATGCACAAATCACAAATTTATTTAACACAAGTTTACTCAAATTTGCCTTTAGGTGGGCATTTTATTCTTGATTTTTTTTCCTCTCAAGGGTGGCACTCATAGTGTATATTAATGAAATTATGCAAAATAAACGCCTCTTCATGTGATGTGGTGATATTATAGGGGTGGTCAGCAGGAGACCCTCACCTGGTATAGTGATGTCATAGGGGGAGGGGCCGTCGGACCCCTGGTGCTTCCCATTGCGCAGCCATGCGATGGTGACAGGGTCAGGGGGACCAATCGCTGAGCAGGACAGGTTGAAGGGGGTGCCGCGCGTGACGTTCATGTCCTCGGGGTGCCTGGTGAACGTTGGGAGGCCTGCGAACGCGTCCAGAGTAAGATGCTTTTAAAAGAGCAGAGAGAGGCCTATACACACACACACACAAACACGCATGCGCACACACACACACACGCATGCTCACACACACATGCACGCACACACACACACGCACACATGCACATGTGCACACACACACACACACACACACACACACACATACACACGCATGCGCACACACACACACACACGCATGCGCACACACACACACGCATGCTCACACACACATGCACGCACACACACACACGCACACATGCACATGTGCACACACACACACACACACACAAACGCACACACACACACGCAGACACATGCATGCACTAAAAACTAACCCAACAGCACCCAACTCAGGCTCTTGAGAGACTGAAAATGCACTTCTTGGTCTCTCTATATGAGACTAGTTCCTCGGCAACAAAGAGCTAAACCCATCTTGTGTCATAAATAATTATCACATTCAGGTGGAATTGGTTGAGTACCAAGTGGGGTACCCCAATGTCCCAGAAGGATCAGCCAATCTGAACCCTATAGCATCAAGAAAACTGGGCCACTGACCTTCGACCTGGATGTGAATGGGCTGAGACTCGATCACTGTGTTGCCAACATTCAGCCTGCAGTGGTACTCCCCAGCATCACTGCGCTGAACTCTCTTAATGCTGCAAACACAACAGAACACAATATTCATTTCAGCTTTCCTTGCACAGCACTTTTTACAGAGACACTGCCACAAAAGAAGAAAACAGAAAAACAGGAAAAAAACAGAAAAACAGGAAAAAATGAGCAAAATCGAGCCTAAACCCCCAAGTGTGGTAAAAAAAACAAAAAACTCCCCAGTGGAAAGAAAAACACTCAAGCAACGGCTATCTAACACATGACTACAGTACATAACACAACTTGATTCCCGATACCAACACTGACAAGCACACACACATGCACGTGAGGATGCAACAAACCACAATGTAAAATATGACCACCAACGTGTCTTCACATGTAACCCACTTCTAGTTAAAACCAGGACTGACTCATACTGCTACACATTACCAGTCTGACTGCCATTACTGTATAGCACATGAATTCTCCTAAATCAGCAGACTCCAGATTCTCAGACAACCCCTCCCCCCCCCCACCTGAAAAAAACAAAGATAAACCCTGAAAAAACAAAGATAATCAGTATGCACATAAGCTGCTGCTTTCTGCTACCTGAGAGTGGACAGCAGAGTGATCACCCCTTGGCTCTCAGTCTGCAGGTCGTTGACCGCCTGCTGGTTCTGCGCCAGCTCCCTGCCGTTCTTCCACCACAGTATGGCCAGGTCCAGCTGGACGTTGTGGATGTCGATGGAGCAGTTGACCTTGACCTCCATGCCCTCCGACAGCAGGATCCGGCCCACCGTGGGTTTGAACTGGAGCCTCCGGATGTCCTCCTGAGTCAGGTGCACCTTGGGTGCCCGTCCCGAGGCGATGGGGGGCTCCACGGGGGCGGGGTCAGTGGTCGGGACAGCAAGGGGAAGGAGGTCTGTGGGTCTGAGGGATCGGACGTCCCGTCTGGACGGCAAGTGCCCTGAGCGCAGGCTCCCATCATGCTCCTCTGTAATACACAGGGGAAGCAGAGAACGCCCCATTACAATTGACTATGGCAGCAGGAAGAAGGTAGAAAGGAGGGAGACATGTGCACCAGAACTCAAGTAGCGAAGCCATCTCGTAAAATGGAGAATGGTTGTTAGTTATTAAATGATGTTGTGAAAATAGATTTTGAATATATAACTACAGGCAGTCAGAATAACCACAACATGGATAGTTGATCAAGCAGGGAACATACTGCAGTCAATAGCTGTTACTGTGCTCAAAGGACAAAATTAAGTATACACAATTGAGATTTGCCATTTTTTATTTAACCTATATATGGGAGCAATAAATATTTATTTAAAAAACATAAAAGTACCAGCCTCAGATAAATGTAACATTCAGGCTAGGATCCAACAGCTGATTTGATTTTGCTATTGGCTTGTAGTGTGTACAATACAGGTGGGAGGTTTGCGAACAAGAAATGCCTAATAGCCCTGACACTGCCCTGTCACAGCGATTAACAGAAATCTGCCAATGCGACAGACACATCCACCCGTATCCATAAACCACAGCCATCAGAGATTTTTCATGATGTACATGTATTTGTTAATAAATGTGGGACACAACGTCTCATAAGACATACTGTACATCCTGTATTCTTTAGTGTAGATTTAAATGAAGCATTTTCCATGAAGTAAATGTGTGGGTATGTGCATGTGCGTCCAGCACACTCCCACAGATTCCGCTTAATTTCAGCGGAATCTGTGAGAAAGAGAAAGAGAAAGTGTGTGTGTGTGTGTGTGTGTGCACGCATGTATCATGTGTATTTGGAGGAAATACTGCTCCATACCCCTATAAGTCTGCAAGTGTCCATGTCATTTTTCTGTACTGTGTCTCCATTGTTCATGTCCTTTGATGTTGCTTCCTATGTCTGGACATAAATTAAAGTATGAAATGTGTGTGTGTGCGTGTGCGTGTGTGTGCGTATAACTGTTATTTCCAGCGCTCCCTGGATTGACCCTGCCCAAAAATATTCCTGTTCCTGCCACTCCCACTAGAAAGACAGAGCAAAACTTTCACTACAGGGGGGAAGGAAATTCCTGCCGTTCCCCCTGCATTACTACTCTATCACAGGAAACACGTTTCTCTGACAGCAGTGCTCCAGGGTCAAAACGTCCTGCCGTTCAGCTGCCGTTCCGATCAACACGAACATGAAAAGGGGGCATTTTCATTCTTCATATCGTGTCAGACCATTATGGTCAAAACCCCAGTACATAAAGCTATAAGATGTAGCTGGTGCATCAGCTGGAAACATTCTGAATACTTAGTAGGGAGTCTTATACTTCGGAGTAAGTGCCAATTCTGAAATTTCACTCCGTTTAAACCAAAGATTCAAGCTGAAATGGGTAAGCATATATTCAGAGTTGGGGGATTACTCTGAAAGTGTAGTCGTGTAAAACCACCAATTACTTCAAGCTGAAAGCAGTTGAACTACTGCAAAACTACTCTAAAGAGAAATGCAGCTTGTGAAATTACGATTACTCAAAAAATGTAGTTGAAATTACTTTGTAAAAAAAAAAAAAAAAGTTACCAGACACGCATGTGAGCATGCCTTCTGCTTGAACACGAGGAGAATCACTATACAGCTCAGTGGGGAGAACCAGCAATGTGTGGCAATTGCCAGTTGACCACTGGCAACTACATGGAGTACTTCTCACAAACCATGATTAGAGAAGAGAGAGGAGATGGTATTTGGTCATAGGGGCTTGGGAAAATATATATGTTTTAGGGCCAACAGCTGTTGATAGTTCCTGTAGTTAAGTACACCTCAAAATGACAAGATGTAATTAAATACTACAACCACTGTATTACAGTGTGAAGGTAACTGAACTACCAGCAAACTGCTGCAAAAAGTATTGAAACTACTACGTGTTATTCTTGTAGATAATGAAATGTTAGTATTGTGTGACACTTCATAATTCTAAAATGAGAGGTGCAAAGCATTGCCTGAATAAGGTACAGTCTGTTTCAGAGTGCCCATTAGCTGCCTGAAAATTCCTATCCCATCCAGGTACTTTATATCTTCATATCACTATTAAGAGCTCCAAAGTCCTCTCTAGTTATTTGAATAATTAATCCACTTCAGTGAGACCTTAAAAGCGGCCTTTCCTTTTATCTAAATAAAGTGACTCTTAATTGCAAATGACCCTCCGACAGCCATCTGTGTTGTGGAAGATTGTGAGATTGCGGCGGGTTTTGTAGCCAACCGCTAAAGCTGAGCTGTAACAACGGCAAAGCTATGTATGACCTGCTGCCTACTTATGGCTAACAATATGTATTTGGAAAGTTTTCAGTCTAGGCTATTATTTCGGGGGAGATAATGGATTCTTTCTTTGCAGTAGTCCACATAGAAACTGTATTTTCCGCTTGATTGTCGAGTGAGTTCACCCTAAATCAATAGCAACTAGTCTGATCTGTTTACACCCCACGTAAGCAATCTGAGGTCCGATGTTTTCCTTGGTGTAGGCTACTGATTAAAATACAAAACAAAGAACACGCGCTGTTTTTTTTTTGTTTTTTTTACATTTACGATTAGGTTATGGAAGTAAGCAACTGTGGAAGTATTGCCAAGTTCTTTTTCTCAGCCTCACCAAATGAATTCCATCTGTTTGGAGTTTTTGTGAAGAGAAAAACACAAATGATGGCAAAACTCATGTGGGTTTAATTACTCAAGGACTGATGGTTAGGAGGGAGCGCAATTGTAGTCTAGCCTAGCTATAATGGAAATAATTATTCAGTCCACAAATAGCTGTCAGATATTTTGCGAGTACATTCGAACATGAAAAAGTAAGTTACCAGATGTGTGTGTCCGTAATTAAATGTAGTCAGCAAAATAAACAAAAACAAACAGTCGTGCTAAAGAAAGGATTTAACAGCAAATATATAACAGGGTGAAGACGGTGGCCTGATTGTCTTCATCCTCTGAAGTCTCATCGTTTAAAATACGAAGTTAAGATAAAAACCATCAAAGGTTTATTTAAAACGTAAGGAACTTACCCGCTGTCCGACCTGTTGATAATTTGCAGACAATTAATGCCACGAGAACGACAATGTTAATTATCCAGGATCTTCTTTTGATATCCGTATGTGACATAGCGGTTTGCATATACAATTTACTTCCAATAGACCACCTATAACTCCCTTCGTAAATAATACCCTTCAGTTGAAAGTTACGATTCTTAAGACGAAGGAATGCGATCCTTTCTCTGATGCGTTATCATTAAGAGCGCTTGCTATTTTCGTGGATATTAAAAACCTACGTTGTTTCCATACGTCACTTTTTATCCACACGAGGTTCAGTTTTTTCCTTCGATCTGTTATGAAGATTGCACGTTGCGTTAGTTCTCTTGAACAAAATAAACTTTTTTACTGACGTCACTCAGAACGGGCCGAGATTCCATTTCAGGAGGCGGGATTTCGCTCTCTTTTTGGGGGGAGGGTGGACCCTCCACGTCGGGAACCCCCCTCTGTCATCGGCATCGTGTTGTACAGCCAGAAGTACGGAAAAAATTATTATTTCAAAATAAAGAAAACAGTTCTCTACAACATAACTGAATGTTTAATAACAGACATGCTTACACTTTTTAATTTAAAAAACAAAATCATTTTATGCCATCAGCAGACATTTTAAAAGTGTTTATCAGCAAATGACTAACGTTACAATATGTTTTCCAGTGTATCCTTTATAAATACGCTTTTAAAATGTGATAAAGTTTTAAAATGTAATGCTAAACCATTCTCGCGGAGCTCCTAAACGGACTTTCCTTTAAATTGCCAGTCGTCCATACGGTGGCGCTCTTTGTTATTTATTTTTATTTTTTAGTGTATGAATACGTAACCAAGAACTGAAAGTGAAGATCAGCCCTTGTAGCTGTAGATTTTAGTCATTTTAAGATTAATTTTTGGCAGCAACCCAACCGCTTATTTGGTTTGTCATTTTCAATAAAAATATACAATATGTCTGGTAATTTTGTGTGTCCTATTTTAAAATATTTTATGGAGATATTCAGGGAAAGGTGCGTGCAGAGGTAATTACCTTACATTAAAAATTCAATTTCCCTTAAAGTCTGTGAAGGAATGGCAAACCCTCCAGGGTATTCCTGTCTCTCGCCCAAAGCATGCTGGGATAGGCCCCAGCACCTCCCGCGACCCTGACCAGGAATAACCACGTATAGAAAATGGATGGATGGATTTCCCTTAAAGCGCTTATTTCTTGCACATACATATGTAGTTGTAACCAGCATAATTTATATGTAAAACCAACAAACCTATCCATAAACTGTACAATATTTACAAATATTGATATGCTAACAAGGATAATTCATTTGAACAAATCCAGGGAAAAAGTCGCACAAAGCAAGGGTCTACTGCTCCTGAGCTGTTCCAAAACTATCTTCAATTTCCTTTTTTTGTAAATCTTTTGGAAGAATATTTTACACCATTTCAATAAAATGAATGAATGAATGAATGAACGATAGCACAACACTGAAACAGAGAGGAGATTGGTCAGAGAGGACGATCCAATCACCGGTCCTGCCGTGTCATAGTACACATTTTCAGGGTGGTGCAGGAGATCCCGTTATTCGCCACGGAGCTGCTACACTTTCCCACTTTGTTTTCGGAGGAGGATGCCCCCGTCCGGTACCCGCCCTTGTGGCACCCCAGCCTCCCCAGGAGAGCGCAGACGTCCCGCCGGAAGGCCCTGGTGAAAATGGCGTACAGGAAGGGGTTGGCGCAGGAGTTGACGGGGAAAAAGAGCACCAGCAGGATCTTGGAGCTGGTGACAGTGATGAGCGGCGTCCTGAAGGCGGCGGAGATGGCGAAGAAGGAGATGGGCGCCATGCAGACGAAGTCGGTGAAGACCAGCACCGCCATGCGCTTGGCCATCCGGGCGTCGGAGCTCCTGCCGCCCACGAACCCCGGCTTCCTCACCGCCCGGTAGACGGCCACGTAGCAGGCAGAGACCACGCAGAAGGCCGCGACGTTGAGGAGGAGGAGGAGGACGACGAAGGTCTGGGCGAAGGGCGTGTCGATGTCGACGGGCAGGCACACGCTCACCTTGCCGTAGCTGCTGACACCCAGCAGGGGGAGCAGCGCCACGGACAGGCAGAGCAGCCAGCCGGTCGCCATGACGACCGCCGCGCGGGCCAGGCCCAGCTTCCTGTCGCGCCGCAGCGCGTTGGTGATGGTGTGCCAGCGCTCCAGGGTGACCACGGTCAGGGTGTAGACGGACAGCTCGCCGCCGAACACGGACAGGAAGCCCGCCGCCCCGCACCCGCCCCCCGTCTGCCAGGCGATGGCGTGCCGGCTGTAGTCGCCCCGGGTCCGCAGGTCGACGGCGGCGATCGTGAGCAGGTAGACCCCGATGCAGAGGTCGGCGAAGGCCAGGTGGCACATGAGGAAGCGCGGCACGTTCAGCTTCCGCCGGCTGGCGACGAGCACCGCCAGCACGGTCAGGTTGCCCGCGATGGCCAGCGTGCTGATGACCCAGATGGCCACGCGCAGGAAACCGAAGCCCACGATGTCCTCGCAGGGGTTGAACGCGTCTGCCTCGGGCGCGCACCGGGGGGCCCTCCTGGAGTGGCAGAAATCAAACTCCGGATAATGGAGGTCTATGCCGCTGTAGACCTCTGGGCTTGGGTCCACGGAACCGGGCGCGAGGGGAAGGTCCACGCTCAGGGCCAGCATCCTGAGAACACCGACACATCAAACGATCATCACGCGGAGAGAAACGTCAGACTGCTACGAGGCTGTGAACGTCAATCAACCCGGCCTGCACAAATTCAAGGCAAATTATTCCAAGGGGGAGGGAATCAGGCTGCCAGCCACGTACTAAATCAATCACTGGTGGGGGTTGTGATAGAGGGTGGAGCTGCAGAATGAACGAGGCTCATTATAATTACAAACATCTATCAATGAGCAACTCAGTCCGTCACTGTGGATTTACTGTTGTGGTAGTACAACCTGTCACCTAACAGATGGAGATGATTACGGTATCCTTCCAAACACATGCACACACACTCACACACACACACATACACAATCTCACGGACCTTACACAGTTTGTGTGGATTAGTGTTGTCACAAAAACACGCAAGAGAGGGGACTGTCTGGTTTACTGTGTTCACCATCTCCTGGTGGAAATATGCTCACCGTTCTAGCAGACTGACGTCGTTGCAGAATGCTGATCTGTTACTCCACTCAGCAAAGACATCAGCTTCTCTGAGAGAAAAAGGACAAAGCAAAGTTTATATTCAGTGGCAAAAAATGGTTTTCAGACAGCTACCGGCATGCCAGGGGAATGGTAAATTAATGTTGTAGTTTACAATTTCTTTTATGCCCTAAGAAACAGCTCTCAGTTATGAGTCCTTTAAGTGGAAATCAACATATATCTGCTACATCTGTGGCTATAGTCTATAAAGATTATTAATGTATCTCAGCAATGCATTTTCTCTATTGAGATTAAAGATTAAAGATTCAAGATACGGACATAATTACCACCTTTCATTACATTCCATTACATTACATGTATTTGGCAGACGCTCTTATCGAAAGCGACGTCTTCACAATGTGTGTGTGTGTGTGTGTCCGTGTTTTGCATCCTGCTCTTACTTATTTTCTCAATTTAGAATTTTCCATCACGACTAGTATGCACGTCCACCATACACGCAGTCAGTCGAGCTGCGCATACATTTTATGCAGGAGGACATCCAGCTGCGCATCTGCAGCTGGCAAAGGCAACCTGCAGGCACCCAGAGGATATCGAGAGGAGTTTCCTCTCTCCCTGGCAACCCTAACTCCACTTCAACCTCAACAGGTTGCCTCATATTCAGGAGTTGGTTTCAGAGTATGAGACGTGTTATGGTTCTGCTAGAAAAGCCAGGAGAGAGCTGCTGATCTCCGCTTGTGTGAATGGCTGCCAGGCGTGGATTAGTCTGATTGGCCGAAGGGCCGCCCGAGCCACACCTACCCCCAACCCCACCTCACCTCACCTCACCTGAGGGAGCAGCAGTGGCTGGGGTAGGTCAGCTGGGCCTCCTGCAGGCTCTGCAGCCCCGTCAGCGGCGGGAGGCTCTTCAGGGCGTAGGCGCCCCGGGCCACCAGCACCAGCACCGCCTCCAGGCCCCGCTCCGGCAGGGCCTCCACCGCCGTGGCGGAAACGTCTCTGCAAAACACCGGACACGCCAGGCCAGCACAGACCTGCTCAGTCCACAGACACATTTCAGAGCGGCACGCCCCAGTGTAATCAGCACGGACCTGCTTAGTCTACAGACACATTACAGAGCGCTACAGACCTGCTTAGTCTACAGACACATTTCAGAGCGGCACGCCCCAGTGTAATCAGCACAGACCTGCTTAGTCTACAGACACATTTCAGAGCGCTACAGACCTGCTTAGTCTACAGACACATTTCAGAGCGCTACAGACCTGCTTAGTCTACAGACACATTTCATAGCGGCACGCCTCAGTGTAGTCAAGGAGAGGGCACAGACTGGACACAAACAATGAATGGAGAACATGCACACATAAAAATAAGCCAAAAAATAATGTAAAGCAAATAAATGAAATAAAAAGATTGGTCACACTCACAGTGTACTCGGTCCAAAAGCACCTTTAAAGGCATCGCTGTGGATCATTTTCAGCTTTTTGTTATTTTTTAAAACCCTGAGAAAATAAAGAAGATTTCATTCAATATAAAGGTGAAAGTTGCCATTTCATATTCCAGTTAAGCTGTAATTTCCCTTATTAATACAATGATGGTAATTCTTCAAAGAAGAAGGCAAAATATATAAATACAGCTTATTGATCCTTGTTCCATTGAAGGCATGATCCTGTACTTCTTTGAAACCATTGTTATAGAGGTTCCTGAAAATCAGAAAGCAAAACAAAATGAAAGCTTTCATCCTTTAAGCAAGCAGCAAAAAACTGAATTTGCACATTATTAATTATACAGGCTTAATATTTCAATTTACAGTACCCATTTTCCCATTATAACAAAAATTGTTAACTGGCTCATTTCCCTGGTTCAGTAAAAGTATTGTATAATAAGTTGCCAAGGAAACAAAGGACCTTCGACCTGTAAATTTCGTTTATATTTACATATTTTCAAAAGAAATCAAAAAGAATGGACATTTTCAGACTTTTTTATAAAGCTGATTAACAAAAAAGTAGCTCACACGTTAATGGTAATATTACAAGCACTGTCATTGAGTATCTATTTTACATGCTATAAAACATTGCTGATACACTAGCATGCTAATTAGCCATTTTATTGAAGTCGGGGATCTCAGCCAGATGGTTGGTGCTGTTCATGTTTGGCATCTGTCTCGCGGCAAGGAACATTACATTAGACATTCAGCAGATGCTTTTATCCAGTGTGACTTACAAAACTTTTGCATAGCATTTACATTGTATCCAATTATACAGCTGGATATATACTGAAGCAATGCAGATTAAGTACCTTGCTAACTCCTTAGCTAACTCCTTACCTATTATATTACACTGCTGCCCAATACAGCACCAGCAGTGGCCTACTGGTCATGTAAACCCTGTAAGAGAAGCCTATACTCACATGTCTGTATGCTCCTTGGTCATCCCAATGAATGCATTTGATGGAATTGATTGAAGGTTTAGATTATCACAGATATCACTGAAAGGGAAAGAATGACATTAACATGCATTGCATTTATTTGGCAGGTGCTTTTATTCAAAGCGACGTACAATAAGCACATACCAAAAAATCACTGGAACAACTACAAAACGCAGGTCCGATAAGGTAGAAGACTCATTATGAAACAGTTATTCGTAGCCATGAACACAGTAAGTTCAGTTCACACAGTAAGCGTAGGCTAGGTCAGGGAGTAATGTTCAGTCAAACTAGGAAACTAGGAGGAATGAGATCTGTCATACGGCTATAACCCCTCACTCACATCCCATAGCTAAAGCAGTGCATTTTCATACAGCTCAGGATATAGTCCGATTCACTCCAGACTCCAGCCCCACAAGTTAACTGGTGAGTGAGGGCCTTGCTTTAACACTTTTAGGAATATGTGTGAAACATATGTGACAACGCCCTTAATTACCTGTAGTTTATGCCTTGTGTCATTCAGTCAGTTCATAATGAAATTAATTTCATAAACAGGCCCTTATAGTAGCGTTTATTCAGCATTTAAGCCACCTCTGCTGCGGTTAGCGACTTTGACATGCCGTATGCGCTGAAGTCCAGGAAACGCACACTTACAGGATGAAATTAGACTGCAGTGAAGAAATAGCCGACAGGTCAGGAAACAGGCTGATTCCAGTGTTGGAGATGCTCCTTTTGAAGAAAATATAATACAAAAAAACATTATCTCCCTACAAAAGAAAACAGCGGGCTCCATCCTCCATCGAGTGGATGTGAATCCTCACTGAAGCAGTAAGTGATAATGCCGGGGAATGGTGGGGAGAAAGCAGAATGCCATTCCCCTCAGAGACTGGGAGAACAGACTGCAGACGAAACAGATGCACAAACACAAGGAGCTTCAATGGCAAATAACATCTCGCTGCTAATTAAAACCAATTAAGAGCTGTAAATAATGCAGATGGGAAAATTTAATGAAGTCTATAGTAATCTCCTAAAATGAGTTCACATAGAGTCTGCACCGTGAAATCTGAATAGCAATATCAACAATTTTACCTTTGGGTGAGCGAGCACAGATAATGCTTAGCTCGAGGGTTTACATTAAACATCTAGCACATATGGTGAGTCTTTCCCTCTAAATGTTTGCTTTGACTTAATAAGTTGGTTATTCACAAATACACAAGTGAAGGAAGTCCCTTGGTGTCAGGAAGCTCTCACAGGTATTGTAGCTTCGGGAGGTTGTTGAATGCCTTCCGACTGATGTGTGCCAACCGCATGGTGTTCTGGATCAAGCTGCCAAAAAGAACACAAGAACAGGACATTCGGGGCACCTATGGCTTGTCATTCGCAGAATGACTGGATCTTATCCAGCTCCGTGTCAAGTCTGAACATCTGAACATCCCAAGGGTCTGCAGCGCTACGTGCTGAAACTGTCCCGCGCGTTGGCAAAGCTCCATGTACAAGAAAAAAACTTTTAGGGTCAAAGATTCATTTTTTGTGAGCCAGAAGTCAATAAGAGTCTTATGGGGGGAGGGGTGGGGGCAGGGGTTGGTGGTGGTCATGTACAAATTGAATTTAATTGAATTTTGGTTCCTACTCTGAAACAATAGCATGCAGCTGTCTGGGCAGACAGTTCCAGCACAAGGTAGTTTTAGTACCAATAAGCTCCCAGCATCGGGTCTCTACCAATCATATTTGTTCACAGTACACTTATATGTTAAACCAATGTTTAAAAATAAAAATAAAAATAATAAAATGAAAAGGTAACTCAGTTAGACATAGTGTGAGATAAGAACAGCTTGTAATGGCTGTCTGTGTTCAGGGTGGTGAAACACTCACATTTCAGAGAGATTGGTGAGGTTGTTGAACGCCAGGGCTTCTATGATCTCCAGGGAGGCACTCTGCGTGATTTCGCTGAAAAATTCACAGCACAAAAAAGTCAAGAGCCCCAAAACCATATGTAACCTCACATTGTAAATCACACCTGTCCTGAAATGGATGTCAGGTCCTGTCTGAGGTCACACGGTAGTGGTAAGGCTACATTGAATCAACCCAGCTGTTGCACACCTTAAAGTAAAATGGCGCCAATCTTGCACATGCACACACACACTCAGTAACAGTGGGACCAGTGTAGTTTCCATGGCAATGAAAAGTGTTCATGGCAATGGAAGCTCCCTGAGAAATGAGCTTTCTCAACTACCATCAGATTTCAAATGCCTCTCCATCTGTGCTTAGATTGCATATGGAGGGAGGGGTATACAATCAGTCCCAACAGGAAGAATTTGAATTCTAGCCCTGTGCGAGACAAGCTTCTGTCTGTGGCGTTCTGTGCAAGGCCATCCACATGTCTCAAAGTAAGTAATGGGTCCATTTATCCATCCACAGCAGCAATGTGTAATATTTAAAAGTACAATACCTGGCCACAGGCTAGTTTAAGCCACAGGCAGTGTGAGCGCCCTTACCCTCCTGTCCTCATTGAAAATAAAGCTTGCACCAAATTCACTTTGCTGCTCCATGTCTGAGTAGCTCCTAATTTGACCTAGCACCATCAACCCAGCCCATGAATTTATAAAGCAGCATTTGGCAAAACATGATCTGCTGCCTACATCGTGGTGGCTTTTCAAGTCTAATCTTCTGAAGAAATAAAGTAACTGGCCTGGAGTGAGTTGGCAGTCCACGTGAATATAAATGGGATTCGGAGCAGAAAGTTTGGAGAATATGGAGGATCAATAACAGACACAAAAGTCAAGTATTTTGAAGGTACTAGGCATATAATTTAATCAATTTGAATGTCACCACTACTCAGTCACCAAAACCCATCCACATTAGCCACATGGTCGTGCTATATTGAGCCAGATTATGTTGTGGCCTGTATCTCACAATCTGTTAGGGCTAAAAACATGACTCATTCCTTGAGTCATGTAGAATTCAAAGCATGCACTGTTTACAATTTCCGTCATATTGCATTTTTCACAATTGAAACATTTTTTGAAAGACCTATATTTTCAAAATCCACCTACACCTTTCAAAGCAACTGCCACGATTTTTGGGACTCACACTTTTTAAGGGCAGACGATGAAATGTTATCAAAATAAGGGTTTTGTCATACCGCTCTCCTGAAGTTTGTGGCAAATACACATCAACACAAAGTGAGGCATAACTCCCAAACCCATATGTTTTCATTATTTTGTCTCTCAGGATTCAAGGACAAACACATAGGCTTCATTTTCCTGAAGGGATTTAGCTATACAATGATGCCAAAATATTTAGAATATAAAACCATTTAGAGGAAATAAATGTAAGCCCCCCCCCAAACTTAATAACTACATCAATGAAAAAAGTATTTGCTAATTATACTATATATAAAATGTATTACTATCATAAGAAAACGTAAAACTTAATATTTTTACATAAAATATGACATAATAACACAAAATTTGACCCCCCCCCCCCCCCCCCCCCCCCAACAACACACACACACACGTCAAATCAAATGTAGCACTAGTTTGATCACAATATCTCTCCACCCCCCATGGTGGTCCTGATTTTCAGAATAAGTCCTCCAACCAGTCTGTGCACAGCCCTGTGTGGGTATGGTACCACAGCAGACATTTGCTTAACTTAACTTAAACTCTGGTGCTGAACTAGCCTCTCATCCATTTTTTGCATTGAACAGACCATCGCGCATTGAAGCTTCTGATTGGACAAGCAGCCTACTCACATGCTCAAGACCCCGCCCAGTTCCTCAAAGGCACGGCCGGCGATGTGCTTCAGGGACAGATGAGTGAGGGTCCTGGGAAATTAAGCCAACATGACAGAAACGTTTATTTAGCCTTTCTTCCCCAACACCCCCCTGGCACAGTGTGGATCCAAGGCTATTGTCCCTTTGGCTTCAATTTCAGGAAATTAAATTCAATCTTAATGAATTCTCGGAAAGAGATGAGGGTAAAACACATCTTTAAACCACTGTGTTGGCCTTTCTGATATGACATTTCCCTTGGACAACTGGGCCAGATCTTGCAAAGGCACAAAGGGTGTTTGTGTCACGAAAGACTTTCAATACCAAGTGTGTCAGCGCTCATCAGTTCAAAAGAGAAATGACAGGACTGTGCACGTATCTGAATTATATATAGACAAATAGACACTCCCATCTCCTTCAGTATGGTTTTCCGCCATTGAAATCCTGCTGCCCAGTTCTTGCATTAGCAGAGATGCCAGTCATACCCCTGATGTCACTGTGATGTCAATGGGGTGATGTCACCCGCAGACTTTTGCATCAGAGATTGTTTGATAATGAGAAGATGTCAGCAGGAGCAGGTACAATGGATGACGGTGCAACGCCCTACAGTAGCGCTAGTTTAGCATGCACTTTGTGGCTCAGGTCCTAACTCAGATTGAAAGAGAAGGTCCTGAATCTCTAAGAGAGTCAAAGGTCTGTTTTGTATTACAGCCGGCAAAGAAGCAAACTTTTTCAGGATCGGAACAATATACCTGAGGGCTAACTTCCATTCTGGCACAATGCATTCTTTGGAATGGTGCTAGCTACTCCAGATGAGTAGACATTGTTCCAGGTCTCCAGTTTTTGGAATGTGGTTACCATAATAACAACTTGATTTACATAGCTCCTTTTATAGAGCAAAGCAGAACAAAGTGCTTTACAGAGGTGATCAAACCAGCACAACAAGGATACTGAAAACAAACAGTATTCTTAATAGCATTCATATTTAAACTAAAAAAATGAATTGATTAAAAATGAGTTGGTTAATCCCCAAGGTCACGGGGTACCTGCATAATTGGCCATCGCCCAGGGAGGGTGGCTTTCGGCCCACGGAATTCTGGTCTCATCACACACCAGTGACCTCCTCCAGTCAACAGTGGAACTGCACCCCGTCCGTCAAGCCAGCTGCACATTAAATTCATTCGTCCGAGATCACCAGTGAGAAGCTCAATGGGCCGCAGACTGAAGAGTGAAGTTCCACGCGGCAGCCTGAACATCATCAGACTGTGTGCGCGCTCAAAGGTTTGCAGAGGAGGTAACAGCGATGAGACAAGCGCACAATTAGACATTCCAAACTGGGAGAAAAAAAAAAGGCAGAAATCTTGTCCATTGGCCCTGCTTAGCTTGTGAGACGGCCTTTGCACATCTTTCTGCCTCCTCCGCGTGAGGCACCCCCACTACTACAAGCTTTCCCCTCTGAACGGGTGCTGCTCTGTGCCATGCCGGTCTCCCTGTTCCAAGGCCAAACCCGCCTCTTCCATGCGGCTCCTGACTTACTATGTCTTGATGCCGCTCTAGGTTGTCTTGGCCTGCAGTACTGCCTCAGATGGAGAGAGGGAGGGAAGCAAGCTAAGCAAGTCCTCACAGCCACATCTATTTCAGGCCTTGAAACAATGGCAGGAGATATACTTCTGAAAACGGCAGCAATTCATTTTGGTGTCCTGTGGGGGACGTGAGTCTCTTGTGTTAATCTCAAAAAGCGTATATTATGCTCTGCCGAAACCTGCACTATAAGAGGCATTTTTTTAAATGATATGTAAATTTTTTTTTTAAAGAATTTTTGGGAAATATTTTCACTGCTATTTGTCAACATGTATTACGACACTTGTGTTATGTCCAAAAATTTTGAAATTTTGAAAAACGAAATACGCTCTTGTTCTCTGCACTGGTAAAACACACCAGACAAAGGCAGAATCTATATGGGCAATTGAATCAACAAGGATCACTTTCTTACTCAAGTATCCTGGTTACACATGCGTTCCAGACATGTCTTAAACCGAGGAGGTTCCAGGGCATGCTGACCCTGCCTGTGTGGGTTTCGTAAATAAAAGAGTAATTGAGATTGGCATTTGTGCTTTCAGGCAGTGAGAAAAGCCCAGCAGTTATGGCGACATAATATGTCTGCAAGTATTGTAATCACATTACAGGGTGCAAGGTTTGACTGATAGTGGAAATGAGGTCGGTGTGATGAATTAAGATCACAGGCACAGACAATAGGAACTTACCCACCGAGGACAATGTCTGTGCCAGTTTAAATGAATTAATCTGATTTTAGTCTTCAATGATCCATGATGGTCTGCAAATATAATATCATCAAATAGCATTTATTTGCTCACGCACACAAAAACACACACACACATGTGCATGCACACAAACACACACATGCGCGTGCATGCACACACACACACACACACACACATTTCCCCAGGAATTAACTGAACTGAAAATGTGTGTGTTTAATTTCAGTGCTTAAATCCTAACCTGCTCTGAGGAATAGGCAAGAAAAAATATTGGTGGTATTGTCAAATGTATCAATTTGACCAAAATGAATTGATTATGCCAGCAAATGGTAATATCAGTGGCCCCACATGGGATTTCAAACATAATTTTCCCTCTTTATGACAGTCCAAGTCCACTGCATATAGGGACCACAGAAGGGTCTTTCAATTTGAAACTTCATTGTTTCCTTCTGCATTGAGTTTTTAAGAAAAAAAGTTTGTGGCTCTAGTCACACACACACACCCACACACATGCACACACTCCCACACCCACACCCACACACACACACACACCTCATTTGAAATCAGCAATCATTCTTAAAGAGGTTAGGGAATTGATCCGGAGATGGCCAGGGGTACTGGTTCACATGGGAAAATTCCATGTTCTGACAGTCATCTGCTTGAATAGAGCATGCAAAGAACAGACAGTGGCCGTCGGAACCAGGAGCAGGGCTCCACAGTGGGCTCATTTTGTGGACAGCAGGGGATCAGTGCTTCACATCTGTTGTACATGATGAAATGCGCATTCACTGACCTGTGGAGAAGGGTCCACTTGCAGACTGACACTCTCAGAACACGCAGTCGCACATACTTTCTCAGACCTTTGCAGAGGTGGACATTCCAGGGGTCAGAAAGTAAAAGTCCTGCCATGTATTTCATCCACCACTGAACTCAGCCAGCCGATTTAGCTCTACCTCCTGGCTGAAGAATGGTGCTCATTAGCAAATCCAGGTGACTGGAACTAAATCCTGGGATTAACTTTTACTTTCTAAACCTGGATTGTCCACCTCTGGACCTTTGGCACACTCAGCAAAGGAAGTCACAGGCTCATCCTTTTGTGTGTGGAAGACCACTGAGCTTGGTCGCTAAAGTAACTAGAGGGAAGCCACACTCCATTCATCCACATAAGTTTTGGATTTAAACTGAAGGACATATTTTCAAAGTTTCTTTTCATCCTGGCCACATAATGAACATACAAGGTTGGGATTCCATTTAATTGCACTGTTTGAAGATTGCATACGTATTGTCATCTTATTTTTTGTTTGTGCATATACACCCTACCATTACTGATGTATTGACTTATTAATCCAGTACCTTTGCATTTAATTTAGTTGATTTTTACTGTGCTTTATGCAGCCAATAAAGCCAAAATACAGTATAGGTGACACTCAGAGAATAACTTTTTGCCAGCGAGATAACTGCTAGACCATGGATAAGTTTTTTAAAATATATTTTTAGCAGGCCTACAATGTGTTTTCCCATAAACAGAACAAATCTGTTTAATACGTTTAGTATGGTGTGCGTCCTCTTGGCTTTGCATACAGGGTCAGGAGGCATTCCATGATAATGAAGCAATTCCAAGCTCTGGATCCGCTGCCATGATTCTGATTATCATCCTTAGTTGCAATTTGGTTCCAAAGCCTCTCAATGTGTTCTTCATGACCAGCTAAACTAACACTGGTAACACAGTAAAAAAAAAAAGTGGTGTTTTTATTTTACACCTACAAAATACCAAATCATTTAAACAGCTCAGGTTAAAAAATACATTATTTGCTTTCTTTATATGGTCCATAGTCATTCTTGATTACTTATGATTTTCCGGAAGCAGCACGCGGTCTTTGGCCAACAATTACATGCGCATGAAATGTGCATGTAATTACAATTACAGCCCACATGAAATGTGAAAACCTCTCCAAAGTCTTTCAGCGAGCTTTTATATTTAATAAACAAGATGGTAGTGATAATGAAGAATGTATCAGATATATTCCACGTGATGGTACCCAGCCTCCTGGCTAAAAGCACAACACAGTTATCTTTTTTTCCTCCATTTCTCAACGCAAAACATTTATGATGCAACGTTGGGAGCAAAATTCACACAATTACAGTAATTTGATATTAGATTAAATGAATAGAATGCCTTAACGTAAATAAAGGATTAAAAAAGGAACTTAACTTCATACTTATGTATTCTATATTTATCGATACGTGCCCATAAACACACCAGTAGCTTTATATCCCTACAGAAGCTATTTTATGTCCCAGATATCGTTCAGTTTTGTATGAATTATACATTTACAATATGAATATATACATTTGAAGACCAGTTCTGAAAACAGCAACCTAAACCAGCTGATGATAAATGAGGCGTTTATCACTTACAGTCGCCTGTATGAGTCTCTTTGAGCTATTGGCAGGGATAGTTCAGTCACACGGTTGCATCTGATCGTCTTGGGAGAGCACATACAGATCCCTGGACATTGAAAGTCTGAAATGGTCATGAAGCCCCACATGCACATGACGGACGGGAAAAGAAGAAATAAGACGGAAAGACGCAGGTCCATGTTCTGTCGTTCTCCACAGAGTGGCAACTACTCTCTCGTGCCCATCCTGAAACGTCGAAGTATGAGCAAACCGCGTCAGGAGTAACCTGTGCGAAGTCGGGGGAGTGAACGAATATTCGTCCCTTTGGCATTGCTTTCCCTGGGGGGTTCCTTGCTTCCTCAAAACTCAGTGAAGATTTGAAAAACGAATGAATCTGACTTTTGGTTTTTAAAAATTGCATTCCTATTACTGGAAACCGAACACAATCTGTAGGCTAATCTCATCTCGACCAAACCACACAAGAACGTGCACAGCAGAAGCCGCGCTCGCCCGCGCTGCGTTAGGTTTCAGGGGATCCGGTTTCTCCCCTCTTGGAGTTGGAGTGCAGGATAAGTCATTTCAGTTTACACGTGTTATTATTATGTCTACTGTTTATAAAAGAAGCGCTCAAGAGTTCTTAATGTAGCCTACTGTAAAGAGACATTTCATTTTCTCCAAACCTTATGTTAATGTGTAACTCAAAGAAATATAAGGTCTTAACACTGTATGACACAATGCATTATGTTCTCGTATAGCCTAGAAGGGAAACTATGCGCGACAGAGTTGTGTGTCCATAACTTCCGTCATGGACAGAGACCGACCCTGTGTTGTGAAAACATTCAGTGTGTACAAAATTTATTATATGCACCATGCACTGTGTGAAGTGCTGCGCGCCGATTATTTAATCTTCGGAATTCTCTGGCTGTTGCTTTTTAACACACTAGTACATGTGAGTATGTCGAAATTATATCATGAACATATAGCACAATAGATGATATAGTACAATAGATGATATTTAGTACAATAGAAACGCGGAATCCTTACAATGAATGCAACACTACCAAAAATAGCCTATGTTGACATGATTTATTTTATGTAAAAGTTCATAATTGTGCAATTTCTGAAATGCATACGCAGTACATACATATATTTATATGTACAGTGAGCTCCATAATTTTTGGGACAAAGAGTTTATTTCTTGATTTGGCACTGTACTCCACAATTTCAGTTTTCTAATCAAACAATTCGCTTGTGGTGAAAGTACACATTCCATGTATACAGTCAACCCACATATCCTTTTTGGCAAATTACTTTTTTTGGGAGTATATAAAAGAGAATAATGTATTAACCACATTGGACAACCCAACCTCTGTTGTGCACAAGAAGGGCCTGTCGCCGTTGAGTTGTCATTTAGCCCCATCTTTTGACTAAAGGTATGTACTGCATTGCAATAATCTTTTCAATAATCCTGGGGCTGGGACAATAAGACATTTCGAGGAATCAACAAATCGAGACAAAACTATTGATAAATATCGATATTTATTATTATTATTATTATTATTATTATTATTATTATTATTATTTTTAATTGAAAGTGTATCCAACACCTGGATTTCTAATGGAGTCACTTTCTTAAAAAAAATGTCGCTGTCATAACCACTACCAAACATCTTTGTTTTCATTCAGATAGAGACTTGTGGCCTACATTCTTTGGTTTCAGACAGGACCTGAATTTGTTTACAATCTGCCTGTCTTCCTGAGCACCCGTCCGGAAGGGAAGATACGCTTCATGGCATGGTCGGGTCCATGTATCTGTGGTAATTGTTACAGAACCGCAAATATATAATATGTTTATGTATATATGCACACACATTTATCCATAAAGAGGTTAAGCGATGTATAATACAAATATATGTAAAAATGCAAAAATAGAACTACTTTCTTCTCTCAGGAGCATAGGGTGAGACAGGGCTGTAGCCTAGGCCCAACCCTACTCAATATGTATATTAATGAATTGACAAACATATTAGTACAGACTGCTGCATAGGCCTACTACCAGCACAATTTTTGCTCTCTTGCCACACTCTGAGGGACAATGAGTGAGCACACACGTACTACAAACACACAGCATACACATGTTCAAGCCTACATGCAGGCATGCACTCCCACTCACAAACACACACATAAATACACACGCACACAGGTAACATCAAACATGGTCATTTTTGTTGCAGGATTTTTTATTTATTTAATTTGTTTATTTAATTATTCGTAATTTATCATCCATATTGTACATAGTTTTCTTATGTAACCTGCTTTGGCTACACACCTGCCTGCATTTGTCATGCCAATAAAGCTCTTTGAAATTTGACTGGCGTGGGGAACGTTAATTTATGCATGAAAAAACGATAAATTGCTAACTGGACCCAGCCCTAAATAATTCATGTGAAAAATATATATTGCTCGTAAGAGTCATGTTCGTTTTTTTACACTTCACACTTTTATTATTAGGACATGTGACTTGACTACACTAAACCAGACGACTAAAATTTAACAAACTCTAACTTTTCTCTCCACCAATTAGCACAAGCCTTTGTGCTGAACTAAATCCGCCAGTTTACAGTATGTAGGACTACAGTGTCCAGGAACCCTTTATTGTCAACGAGCTGACGTAACCACGTTCGGAGACGGTGGAGCCATCTAGGAACCAGCCCCCGTGACTTCGCTGACAGTAGTGTAGTGTGAACGCCAAGAAGTACTAGGAAGTGAATGAATTTTAACATACATTTGTGAAATAGGCCAAAAACCCACGGTTTTGCACAACGAATTAAAAAGGTAATGGATAAGCTTCGTCGCGTATTGAGTGGTCAGGAGGAGAACGAGGAACTTGGACTTACTTCTCAGGTATATGCCCGTGAAAATATGCCTAATTTTACTTCGGGGAGCACAGTATCGTTATGCATGCAAAAGGAAGGCTGACTTGGCTAACGGCAGCGAGTTTAATGTTTTTTCAAGTTACTGTTACCGCAGTTAATTTGTGCCTAAATCTCTATATATTGACAAAACGTGTATTAATTGCTTTTTGTATTATTATTGCACATTTCCGCAGTGTGTGAGAAGTAATGTGAAGTGTTACCAGTTCTGTCTTGTTTATCAGCTAGCTAGCGTTACTAAATATCTACTACTCGAGTAATATTGAATATTGAGTACAGCTACCAAGCTTGTCAGAAAAGATAACAAATACACACAACGTGAATAGAAACTGTAATCTATGTAGCTCTGTAGTAGACCATTAATGTCATATCTTCTTAACGTTTGGACAATATTGCGTTATTTACTGTGGCCGTCTCTTTGCATGCTTAAGAAAAGATATTTTTTTGCAACACACGAAGAAAAACTTCAAGTCACTTCCAGTTGACATTGGTCACACCCCTGCCGCTTGCTGGCACAATTTTGTCGTAAATATAGTGCTTGTTAATATTTGTCTGCATTTTGCTACCTTTTACATGCTTTCATCAGGAAGCAATGGATCAGGCAAGGTAAGATGTTCAAGCCCCTAGTCTCCGCAAATTCTGCCCATGAACACTAATTCTGGATCGGCGTATTGCTTTCACATACCACAGCCTGGGGTCTGGAGCACGGGTTGGACACGCTCATTCTGGATCGGGTGCACAACGTACAGACCGTACTGAGCTGTGTTGAGTGTATGGCTGACGGGCCCTCCTCATTTCAGTACGAAACAACAAGACCAACTTGAACAGAAACAGTGATGTACATGTGTAAATAAAGGAGGGAACATTTACAGACAGATGATATTTAAAGGCATCTTCAACTTCAGTTGATTGCATAATGAACTTTAAATATCTATGTTGCCCAGACAGCATCCAAAATAATTTTTTAATGATTGTTTTGAAATGAAAGGACACTAGTTGTGCGCATGGCAAATCGCCGCATTTTCACCTTTTGTGTGGTATTAAATGGACAGGTAAAAATATGGAAATGATTGTCATTTTTGTCCAGGCAACATGTAAGCTGTCCTCCTGCATGATCATGTAACATTGCCAAAAAAATGTAATTGGTTGATATTTGTTCACCTTGCTGCCAGTGTTCACTCTGAACAGTTTTTGTGTGAAATAATTGTTTTCTTGACATGCCTGAGGTGAAGCTAACTGAGGCATCACGGAAAAAACATTTCAAATGTGTGACTGGAGATGCAAATCGACTCTGCTGAGGCATTTGCTGCAAGTTGGGATCCCTTTAGAGTACTGAGACGTACATTCTGTTGCCGGTTTGTGTCTGTGAGTGCGTGACTGCGAACACACTGCGTGTAGAAAGGTCTTCAGCAAAAAAAGAGCATCATTTGCAGGGTCAGGTTTTTTAAGGGAATGGCTCTGGGAACCGGCTGCCTCGGGACGGTAGCGTGGTGACATCCTCCCTTTGTTCTCAGGTCCTGGACGCCTCCACGCTCAGCTACAGCACGCGGGTCAAATGGTTCATCATCTGCTTCGTTTCCGGGATCCTGTGTTCCATACTTGTGAGTTTCACTTCCATCTTTCCTGTTTCTTTTTTTTTTTTTTTTCCTTCATTCACTTAACCCTGTGGTTAGTCTCCTCCCTGGCTGCTGGGATGAGTATTTCACTGGCATTAAAATGAAGGAGCGCTTCTTTCCTTTATATAGGATAGGTTTTCCCATAATGCAGTTGTTTAAGTCTGAAACATTTGTGTGGTTAGTGTTTGTTGTCAATGCTGTTACTTTGACCTCAATGGTGTAAGGAATTTAAGCCAGATATACATATTTTAATTAAAAATGATTAAATGCCGTAAAAGTATAGTTTCTCAAAAGTTCCTCATCCCAGTTTGGAATGACGAAATACTAATGCTGTGCCCGCCCTGACATTAACGCTGTAACGTCCTGTGGCAGTTTGGAGGGGGAGAGGGTTCTGATGAAATGCCCTGCCCTTCGAAATGCGGGCCTGTATAAAACTCTGCAGTTCATCTGCACCGGAGGACTGCGCAGCTGATGCAGCTCACACTGTTAGGTCACAGGCACCAGCCAACCAGAAGGGAGCGTGACGGATAATGTGCGCATCAGCTGGTGCCTTTTTATGCCTTTGAGGGCCTTTTAAAGCACACAAGCACAAATACTTACTGAATTTCCCTCTCTAGCCTAACTGTGATCCTTACTTTCACTTTCAGTTGTCTTCAACGTGGTGTGTATATGTGTGTCTGTGTCCATTCTGTGTCTGATTGAGACACAGAAGGACTCAGATTGTGGTTCGATTTCAGTATTACACTCATTCAGTATTGCACACACAACAACAGTTGCAAATGGAGGAAGTGTCTGAACAAGAAAATCTTTAAAATTTTGATGAGTCTCATGTTGTGAGTCAGAAGAGAATTTGCATGTTTTGAATTTTTCTTACTCTGTTACTCTGAAACACTGCTGCCTGTCTCTGTTCCTTGCCTTATATTTTGCTTTCTCTCTCCCTCTCTCTCTCCCTCCCTCCCTCCCTTCCCCCCACACCATATTTTACTTTGCTCAGTGTGAACTAGGCTGATAGCAGCGATATGGAGGTCACAAACTGACATTTGTCACTGTGGCAGATAAACCACTTTGGACGCCACAGTTGAGCTGAAATAGACTAAGCGTGAGGCAGACCTGGGCGTGCCAGAGCAGGCAGCTTTCAAGCAGCCAGTTGTTTAAATGCTGTCCCCATTAAAACGAGTAAGCACATTCACAGAGATTCAGAAACCTCTTATTTACATACGTCACAGCGGTTTTTAACGTTTAACCATTTCTGAGTTTATTCCATAACCCAAATTTTTGGCTGGACCTACCCTATAAACGCGACTTTCTGTGACTGAGTGACTGAGTGATGAAGTTACACCATTGGTCGGCCGGATGAAGTGTGTTAGGTCCAGCCATATACTAGGTTTTGACCTGGTCTTGTTTACTTTTCTTTTTTTAAGAACACCACTCCAGACATTTATTCAAGCCAAACACTGTACCTTACTTCTAAAAAACATAAATCTTTAAATTTGAGTGAAAATTAGGATTCCTAATCTGCTCAGATATATATAATTATAATAAAACTAATTTTGGCATGAGTAATTTAGGATTTTAATCTGAACTCCTTATCCCGTGGGTTTAACCCTCCTATTATGCTTGGGGTCAATTTGACCCAATTCAATGTTTACTGTCTCTAAAATATGGTTACCATACTTTTTTCAGCTGGATATTTTATGACTTTTCCTAACTTTATGGGAAAAAACATGGCAAACATGAAATTAACTGAAAAAATTATTTTCAATGTCCTGTTCACATGTACGCATCGGCGTTGTTGGGGTCATTCTGACCCCAAGCTCTATTGTTATATAAAACCCTCATTTTGATCTTGTTTTTGTTGTGTTGGCTGAGGGCACTTTCACATTAATTTGTGTGTGTGTGTGTGTGTGTGAGAGAGAGAGAGCATGCGTGTGTGCGTGTGTGTGTGTGTGGAGACGAGATAGTTCCCACAAGATCTCTGATCATTCTTGCAACATGGGGGCAGGGGAAAACTTATAATAAGGGCTGCACACAGAGCCCTCTAAACAATTTCTCTTTGCATTTGTGCCTCAACTAAAGATTTTGAAAATGACCACCAGACAGAGGCGTATATTTTCTGCCGCTGAGGTTCTGTCACAGATCTTGGAGGGTGAAAGTGATTTAGATGAGGATATGTCTGAGACTGAGGATAATGTTGAGGAGGACCCTGATTATGTGGCATCCTCCTCTAATGATGAGAATGAAGCCTTTGAGATACCACATTCTGACCCTCCTGTTGTTTCTCAACCACCAATAAACCGTCCTGTCATCTCTCAACCACCAAAAGATCCTCCTGTCATCTCTCAACCACCAAGAAACCCTCCTGTCATCTCTCAACCCCCAAGAAACCCTCCTGTCATCTCTCAACCACCAAGAAACCTTCCTGTCGCCTCTCAACCACCAACAAACCCTCCTGTCATCTCTCAACCACCAAGAACTGACATACAAAAATGGAGAACTACTATGGTCCGGATCCCCAGTTGAAAGACAGGGTAGACTTAGTGCTGCTAATGTCATCAAAATGGTTCCAGGCCCTACCAGATATGCTAGCAGTCATGTACAAGACATAAAGTCTGCATTTGAACTTTTCATAACACCATCAATGCAAAAGGATATTCTTGAGATGACAAACTTAGAGCGGAGGCGTGTGTATGGTGACAATTGGAAAGAGCTGGATGTGACCCACTAGCAATTCTATATTGGGTTGCTTATTTTGCCAGGAGTGTACAAGTCAAAAGGTGAAGCAACAGAAATCCTTTGGAATGCTGACACTGGTAGGGCAATTTTTCCAGCCACAATGTCTCTGGAGACATTTCATGTTTTCTCCCACATTATACGCTTTGATGACAGGGAAACAAGGCAGGGTCGACAGGAGCGTGACAAATTTGCACCTATCTCGTCTCAATGAAGAATTGATGCCCAGGGGTACCTAGTCGAGCTGTTATGTTCATTTTTTTATCAAAACTCAATTCTGGTGACTAATTTACTTTTTATTGGTGTTTCTTCATTATTGAATAACTGTCTTGTGTTACTTATTGATGTTCTGAAGTGTTTTCTGAACCTAAACATTTGAAATGTTTGACATTTTTTATATTTTTTTCTGGGGTCAAATTGACCCCAAACATAAAATATTACTATGCTTGATAATAAAAGGTGTGTTTCTTTCCAAATGTTATTTTTCTTTTGTAATGAGCACTTAATACCAACATAAAGCCCTGCAAGCACCAAAACATACTTTGTTTTCTATTTTAGGTCAATGAATGAGATTGTACAGTCATTTGCATATTTCGCAATGGTCATATAAAATCAATACTTGATGTATAAGGGGAGGATGGGGGGAGTCATGTTTTATTTACTGGGCTATTAAGATGGTCAGTAGAAAGGCCTAAAGTAGCTGAGAGAGAAACTTGGGTAACACTTTCAGTTACAATTATTTTCTGCAGGTTTATGTTGCTGTGGTCAAATTGACCCCAAACATAAAAGTTGTCAGTTAATTTGAACATAATAGGTTATGGAAGGAATGTGTTGCATGTTGTAATAGTTCACCACCACTAGGTGTCACCTTTTGATTTAGAGGAGCTTACATTTGACTGTTGCAGGGTTGGTATCAAAACCAAGGGTTGAAATTACATTCTGGCTCATGTCGTGAGGTGTACATGAAGTGTACAGCACAGAGAAAGTGTTTGGTTCACATTTGATAAATTAAGAGTAAGTAAATAATATGTGTTGATACTGTTTTAAACTGCTGAAATCATAATGCTCCAGTGTGGTGTATCCAGCCAAGGGACCAGTTTTCAGTGCAGTGATGTCCCCCTGCAGTTAACTTAAAATCCTGACTCACACAGTAATTCACAGGCGTTCACAGGTGCTCACCAGCCCATTGCTCAGCAGCGCCCCCCTCTGGTTCGGCATTAGCCTGCGATCCGGCTGCACCTTCTGCTCCGTTAGTGCAGCGTTCAGTGACCACGTAACTCAGCCGCACCACAGAGTGGTGAATAAGCAGCAACCTGGCGGCATGCTGGCATGGAGTGAAGGCATTGCAGCTATGGGGCAGGCCTATAATTATGATTTGGCACTCTGCCTTTTTGGAGAAATAAAAAGATGACACTCTGATAATGGTGTGGAGAGATTCTGTGAGAATCCTGGTGCCCTATAGAGAAATATAACACTGGGCCCCTTTAAGAACATATATCGGTGCTGGTGATAATCCTCCATATAAATCTATTTTTGGGTCCCGTCCAGCACGGGGGCCCCTGAATTATTAGCACTTTTCAGCACACGCTGTTCCCGATGGTGTGTGGACACTACTGTCGCCTGTAGCTGCTGATAAAGCGCGCTGGTGCGAAGGCTGTCTTTGAGAATGGGCCTCTATTTCTCATCGTGGTGAATTGCGCTTTGTTTGTGTTTAACCGAAACAGGGGACAGCGTTGCTCTTCCTGCCCAAAGGCACCCAGCTGTTTGCAGTGTTCTACACCTTGGGGAACCTTGCAGCCTTGTCCAGGTAAGGATGCACACCGGCCTGCGTTGGGCATCTCTGTCAGAATGATTCATTACCTCAGAGAGAGAGAGAGAGGAGAGAGAGAGAGAGAATGTGTAAGTGTTTGTGTGAGTCTGTGAATGAGTGTGTGCGTGTTTGTGTGAGTCTGTGAATGAGTGTGTGCATGTGTGAGTGTTTGTGTAAGTGTTTGTGTGAGTGAGTGAGTGTGTAAATGAAACTGTGAATGAGTGCGTGAGTGAGTGTGTGTGTATTTGCACATTTTTTGCAGATACAGCAGTAGAAAGACCTAAGATTGAAATAGTTGTTTCTGGCCCCGTGTTTGTGTAGGGCTGTGTTTTATGTTCAAAGCCTAAGCGGCAGCAACGGGAAACAGCCCATTCCTGAGCCCATTAATGAGGGGGGGCGGGGGGGCTGTCACATTCCTGTTAGCGGCTCGCTGATGGGAACCGATCATCGCATTTTTGCTGCGCGGAACAAAGTGTTTTTCGGGGGGGTGTAGATCAGGTAGTGATTAACCTCGCTCGGCAACCCCTCCCCCCACTACGGGACGCGTGAAGCTTCGTTCCTCCATCGCCCGGTAACGGGCCTCGGTGACGCCGCACCTTCCGGAGTGTGTGAGGTCATCGTGCCCTCCCCACATTCCTGGTGACATTTTGTTAATGTTAAATGGTTCGGGCCCACTCTTCTGGAACATCACTTGCTAAAATGGTTCCGGGTAAAGTTAATCATTTTAAAATGTGCTTTTGCTTTGGTTACATAACCTGGCTGTCTTTTAACAAAATTTCATTTATTCTTTTTTTTTTCGTTTTGACCTTTTTTTTCTTTTTGCCAACAAATGACATTGTCAACGCATCAAATTCACTATCCCATCTTTCTCTTCCCTTGTGTGAGACCGAGTGGGGAAAAGACGCACCCTGGAGTTTTTGGGAGGATTTAAAATGAACAGACATGGCAGGCTGAGAACGAGGCAGGCGTGTAGGATCCTCTTGCGGACGTGGCGCTGCAGTCTCCTGTGCTGAAAGATCACAGCTGGTAGCTCGTTGGTTTTGGTGGTCCGTCCTCACGTGTAAGCGCCCTCAGTGCCTCCGCCTGTGGCAGGGGCTGAGGCGCCGCCGCCGCGGTCGACCAACCTCATCCGGCAGGCTGCGTACAGTCGGCCGCGCATGCCGGGAACAGCTAGCGCAGCCTCAGTTTAAACGGTTACACGCCTGAACAGGGAGACCGTGCTTGTGAGATATTCAAAGCGGCTGCTTGTGAACCGTAGGACCGCGCTCCAGCTCCTGTATCTAATGAGACTGGTGTGCTTCTGCACTCACCTGGAAACACACCGCTCATTAAGAATGGTTTTTAGGATATCATGAGCATAGCATTGCACTATTTATGCTAGCCTCCTTTCAGTCAGTCCTGAACAACAATCAGCAGTCCAAAGAAACATAATTGACAACGTACAAAAAAAATCCCAAAAGCTAAGAATTTTACTTGTTAACTTCATGTTAATTACCCATACCCTTCACCACCCCATTTGAATTTCTGTAGAAGGGAACACAGAAAACACCCCATACCCTAAAATGTCCAACAAAAAAAACCTCCAGATAGACAGCTAGATAGATTGCATTTCGATTTAAATCAGAGGTAGACAGATTGATGAGTGGATGAGTGTAGTTGGATTCGAAGATGCAGCTGACTGGCTCTCTGGCCACAAGTGTCAGAAAATTTAGTTTCACTGTGATCTAAAATTTGATTTGAATAGCGGGAAGCTCAGTCTTCTCCCCGTAGATGTGACCATTATGGCTTTTTCCTGTCTGGGATACATGACAGCAGTCGAGCGCGTAACCAGTATCAGCACATGCACCCCCGTACGTGTGCGAGGTCCAGCGTGTGCCTGGCGTGTGTAAAGCCTTTAGCGGTAAAACAGGGCTTCACCTCAAACCCGTGTGAGAAGCCGCGCGAGGCTCACGCTCTCAGCCTAACAAATTCCCTCATCCCTGATCAGTATCTCGTCTTCATCCTTGGGTCTCACATTCTGTCTGACTGTTTTCGAGCGCAGCAGGACTCCTCCCCTTTGTGTGCCGTGTCGCGGTTCGCCCTGCGTGTTTCCCTGAAGCCGAGGACGTCGGACCTGTTTGATGACTGTGGAGGGCTTTATGGGTTATGAAAGGCTGTTGTGCTCAGGGCCCTGTGGTAATGACGTGCTTACGTGCTGAAGCAAATGCCATTGTGTAAGGTGACTCTTTTTTTTTTTTTTAAGATCATTCAGCTGGTATTTATGTCCTGTTTAGTATACACACACACACACACACACACACACATAAAAAGTCTACCTTTGCCTTAGTAGAATGCCTAATGTTGAGAGAGGGCACTCATAGCACAACAGTTCCTCAAATTACAAACATCACAACCACACAAGTCAGTCGTACAGGCCATACAGTATCAGGGGAGGTCATTCTAAAAAGGAAAACTTACCGAAGTGAAAGTACAGGGCAACTGAAAGCATCTACTGCCGCAAGTGAAAGCGTTCAACAGTGAACTCACTTGAAATGTGACAGTGGTGCAGATCACTGAGCACAGGAATGCGTTCGGCTAAATGACCTGCTGGAAAGTCACATCTAGCCGCGTTCCACTAGAAGATCCCCCCGCCCCCCCCTCCCATGTGGCCAGTGGTGAACCCGCTGCCTGTTACTGCCTTCGTTTCTCTCCCTGCTGATTCGACCTGCTCAGCTAACACACGCATCCATCATTATTTTAGGGCAGGAGCGGCCAGCCCTGGGGCCTGCTGCCTGCTGCTGGGGCATGCTGCTTTTCATTGCTGCTTGTTAATCATTTGACAGTTATTTGATGAATTAAAGCAATTGAGCACACGGTGAAGAAACCTTGCCTGCTTTGTTGGGGGGTAAATTTGGTGCTGACGTTCCGACTCTGTCCCCTGATAGGCCGGTCCGGGGTTGGCCCGCCCCGTGCCGGTGTTCCCACATCACCGTGCCCTCTCAGGAGTGTTGTGAGGACATAAATTGGTGGCTGTGCACGAGTGAGAGAGTTCTGTTTTGAATGCTTCCTGATAAATCTGCTGAGGGGATTTTGAGTTTTCCCAGAGGACGCTGGAAACCAAGTCCAGTGCTGCCAAGAGGAAGCACAATCATTAACTGCAATTTTTAACGAAACCCGCAAGAAAGATGTCTTTGTGATTTACTGGTGCCTTCTCAAATGTGCTTTTCCTGGTCAGCTGGTTTACAGGACTGATCTGCTGTCACTAGGTCAGACGGCGGATGTTGTTGCTGTTGTCGTTAATGGGGCAGCAGGTGGGGTCATGTTTTAGGGTCTCTAGGCCAAAGCTGTTCGCTGGTGTGACCAGCACAGGTGTGTTTGGAAAGCTGTTAAAAACCCCTTAAGCAAACTGTTCCAATTGTTCTGTCAAATCTGCCTGGCAACACACTGTCACTCAGGTTTGTCTGCATGGTTTCAATGGCAGTTTCAACTCTCTTGCTTTTATTTATTACAGTACTTGATTGTACCTTTTGGGCTTTCTTTGTTTCTTTACTGGGAGGGGGTGCGAGGGGGTAATCATCCTGGCTTCACATGGCCACCCTGAACATTGCTTTCTGGGCATAACATATTATTGTATCAAATGCTGCATTGTAATATGATGGTGATACGAAACATGTCCTTGTGCCGTGTATTGCAAAATTGAATTACAGCCCCACGTGACAGAGATTAAAATCATCTTGTGAGCAAATCCAGCCCCAAAAAAAAAATTCTGTTTTCTCCCCTCATGTCTCGTGTCGTGGTGTCACGTGTACCTGCCCGTGCACGTGCGTGTGACTCGTGCGCGTGACACGTGCGTGTCCCCTGGCTGTGACTCTGGACTTTGCTTCCTGTCTCCCCACAGCACCTGCTTCCTGATGGGACCCCTGAAGCAGCTGAAGCGCATGTTCGAGCCCACCAGGCTGCTCGCCACCTGTGTGATGCTGGTAATGGCGGCTCCTCCGCGTCTCAGACTGCTTCGCGGCCGTCCTCTTTATCCTCAGCTCGTTTTCGCCCTGATTCCCCCCCCCCTTTTTTTCTCCCAATCTGGAACGCCCCATTTTATTTGAAAGCAGGTCTCATGGCTACCGCCTTCTCCATCGGTTCAAGGGAGTGCAGACAAGCCATTGCTCTCTGCCAAAAATATCCCGGCGTCTGCTGGTTCTTTTCACTCCACTGTTCTCCAGTTGAGTTTGCACAGTCGTTGAGTCGCTTGTGTGCAAAGAGGCGTGGTTGTCCTGCCGACTGAACCAGTCTCTCATTGGGAGGCACTGCGACCAATTATATGTGACCCTCAGTCAACACTGGCACTGTTTGGATTTGATACCAGACTGCATGGCCTAGCCATATACTTTACTTTACATATACCTTATCATATACATATACATACTGGAATAATGTATGATTCCCAAGCTTGAGATGTTGTTGGATGTCTTACCTCTAGGTTCTAATTGCACCTTTAACTTTTTTTTTTTTTTTGAAGACAGAAACCTAATTTGAGCACCCAAAGTGTCTTGTTAGACTTCAGCATGTACCAGTCACCCATTTATGGCCATTCTCATTGCTTACATCATCCCAAGCCTTTCAAGTGGTTTATCATTTCGGAAATGTTTATTTCCCTCTGAAATAAATGAGATTTCTTGGCTACTCTTTAGAGAACAGGTGTGTGTCAAAGAAACACGTTTATCACAGATCACTTTAAATGGATGGCAGTTGGGCCTAAGACCGGCTTGCATTCCGAATAGCCAACGTGCATTCTGTTCTTCCAAGAGCCCTAATGGCCGACTGGCTTCCTAACGTCGCCAGTTTCAAGTAGAGATTTGAAACTTATTAAGACTACCTCTATAGAACATAGACCATTCAGGGCTCCAGTGATACTGGTCGATCTATTCTGTGAAAGTGTCCGATGAGTGCATGCCTGTCTTCATCTTTTGCTTTAAATCATTCAGCTATGTATAGAATGCCTGTAACCTGCCTAACATGTAGATGATCACCCTAATTAGACTGTGCTTTTTCCCTTAGCTCTGCTTCATATTGACCTTGTGTTCAGTCTTTTGGGTAAGACTTGTTTATTAATGTATTTGTTTGATTTAAAAAAAGTATGCTTATGTATATAAAAAAAAGGTTGCATTGACAAATAACAGCCTAGTTCTCATTCTTCATATTTTGGAAAGGTCTAACTGGCCCAAGTTAGCAGACCTAAATGTGACACGCCAGCAGAATCGTTTTTATGTTTTGTAAATGGCATGAAGTGTACTGGTGAATGAAGCATTGTTTTCTGCATGTTTTCCTCGCAGTGGCATAAGAAGGGGCTGGCCATTGTCTTCTGCATACTCCAGTTCTTGGCGATGACGTGGTAAGCCTTCTTTAGCCTGTCTCACCGCTTTTTCGGTCTCCTTCATGAAGTAGGTGTTAGAAGTAGTCGTGAGGTCATTGTCTTTGCAACGACTGGCCGTTTTATTTACTTTGATTTATATGCATGCACGTACACACGCACAGGGTTTTACATTTTTACCGGTGCTGATCATAAACAGCGCCCGTTTTATACCCGTTTTATACCCGTTTTATGCCCGTTTTATACCCGTTTTGGCAGAGGTTTATAAACCCCTGGCAGGTGAGACTTCATTTGTAACGAGGGCAGTGGAATTCTGGGGAGGGAACAGCTGGCCGTGTGTCCAGTGTCTGTGATGTCAGAGGCGATGATGACAGGGCCCGCCTCCAGGCGACTGGCGTGCGTCCTGAGGAGACGGAAGGGGAGGAGCTGAGAGGCGGGTTGGCGAGGCCACTTCCTGGACGCCTTCCCTCCCTTCGCCTCGTGCTGCAGGGTTAGGCGTGTCTCTGTGCCGGTGCTAAGTCATGCAGGGCGGATCACGGAGCCCGATCTCCCGCTGACCTGCTCTGGGCCTGTCCCACGCGAAACCCCGGCTCTCCCCGGCACGTGCCAAATCCTGTTTGGAGTGAAAGCCTTTAAGACGGATGCCGCGTGCGTTCAGCGTGCGAGCGCTCCCTCTTCCTCTTATGGAGCCTGGCGTGTCATTTCCCTTCAGCCCCTGGAACGGGGCGGGGGGGTTTGTGGAGAGGCGTGATCTTTCGGATCAGGGTTCGCGTTTTCAGTTCTCTGCACAGGAGTCCTGGAACATCCCGGCTGTATCTGAGAACATTTCGAACATGGGTTTCTGAGTAGCTCTGCTGGTAAAGCACAGCCCCCTGAGCACGGTCTTGGCCCTGTCACCATAAACGTGTTCGTCTCTGTGCATGTACTGCGACTGTAAATTGTGCCCGTAGGCCAGCATATAATTGAAAGTGGCACTTTCTGGAGAGGAAGCTGCGAGAGGGGATGGACTGTACACCTGCACCTCTCTGCAGGAAAATCCTACAGCCAGTCCTGTGAAACGGCTCAGCTGAAACCAGGCTCAGAAAAATGGCGGGTTTATGCATAGTGTAAAAGAGTCATATGGGTTCTTTGAGAGTGAAATTGAGGAGAAACCCCCCCCCCTCAGGCCTGTGGACAACAGGACAGTGGTCTTGAAAAGCCGCCCTTGAGACCGGTGTGGCTCGGGGCTTCATTGTGTGACGTTCCCTCATGAGGCGCACGCTAGCCGACGTCCGCGCGCCAGACAACATCTGCTGCGGTCCCAGCCTGGCGAGGAGAGCGTGGGGACATGCCTGCGCAGTCACCCGAGGAGATCTCCGGGGTCGCCACGGGTACGGCGCATCCCCCCCCCTTCCGCAGTGCGCGGGGGCAGATGGGTCTTACCGCCATTAACGAGCCGAATGCAGGGCCTGGAGGCGAAGAGCTAATCTCATCATCTGCTGTACGCGTCATCCTCCTCCCCGCCCCCCGCCCCCCCGCCCCACCCACCCAGATGCACGCAGCAGTGACCAGGTGTGTGTCGTCAAGATGGATTAGTCAGCGCGTGATTAGTCACTTAAAAGCGTGTGCGTGTGAGTGTGCGCGTGCGTGTGCATGTATGTGCGCGTGTGAGAGACAGTGAGACAGGGAGAGGTCAGGGATATACATAGAGAATCTCGCTCATCCCTTCCTTAGATTGTATAAAAGTAAGTAAAAGCAAACGAGCGTCCTGCTTTGTTTGCTTGCTGATTTACTGGGTCAGCTGAGCTGCTTATCCTGTTGGCCTGTAGGTTCACCCTTCCGTTCTCAGACCCAGTGACACTGCCCTGTCAGTGGGGCAGCAGTTCATGCAGAGTCCATGTAAAAGTGGAAACCATTTAAACCCTCTCTGGGGTTCAAACCCATTGCAGGTGCGTAGGGCCCTATCCAAGGCTCTCCCTGGCTCATTACCATGGTTACCAAATCTGGCATGAAAGTGATGTTATTGGGACGCTATCAAAGCACGATGTACCATTGGCCGGGCTCAGTGATCAGCGTTGTGTGCGTGTGTGTGCGTGAGTGTGTGCGTGCATGAAGGGTGTATGTGAACGTAAGAGGGGCAGCCGGCACATGCCTAGCCACATGCCGCAATTACCCATAAATCACCAGGTCCAGTGCAGCCGCCCGTGTCATCGCCATTATTTCTAGTTGGAACATTCACTTCCTCCTTCGCTACTGACTCAGTCTGTGGGCCTTGCATTGCTCACGTCTGACCGGCATCGTCATGGCAACCGCCTCCAGCCCAAGCCAGTACGCTCCGGCGTTTGGCTGCTTCCCGGAACGCTGTCCCTTCTGTTTGACCCCGTGCCACTCTGTTCTAGACAGGAAGTGGGGTGACTTTCTCCTCCAAGCTTGCAAGGCTGTGGAAAGACTCCTCCTGGCTTCTGTTGTCTTTCAGAAAAGTCTGTGTTTTTTTAAATTACATTTTTAATTGTTCATTTAGTTTCTCTCATTCACATGTACTTTTTTTGTGTTCTTTATTCCTCTAAAGGACACACAGTTTACATGGTGCCTTGCTGAGGGTTAATGGGAAAACTCTTTGTTGGCCAGAATAGTCTTTCAGAATGACTCATTGCTTCTAAAAACTGTCATTTTAAGCATTGTTCCTCTTCCTTTTGTATTAAATTTCATATAATGTTTTCTTCAGAAAAAAAGAAAACACACACTATCTGTCAAATTTGGCCATTCCGTGCCCATATAACCTATTTTAAGGTGATTTATGTCCACTGTAGGAAATTCTAATTTAGGCAGATGAATATCAAAACTGAACAATGTAATCCATTAATAATGTGTTGTTGTCATGAACTGAAATAACACGGACCCAAATTTAAATGTACAGGGAGCATCAAAGGCACTGTAAAAAGGAACCCGAGCGTGGCATCTGATTGATGCTGTCAGATTGATTTGACTTTCTTTTCACCCTGAAACAAACAATGACACATTTTTTTTGCCCTTCTGATTGTTCTCTTTTATGTAATAATAGGGCCGTCATTAAATGATTATGTAAGATTCATTTTGCATTAATGCTGGGCCCAGATTATTCTCCCACCGCTGGGTTTACGCGCTTGCCTGGCCCCCTCTGACGCTCATCTGTGACGTTTAACTGGATTTTAGGCTCTAACTCTGGGTATTTCTCCCCCCCTGCTTTGATCCGGCTCCTGTCCCGTTCGGCTCGGGGGGAAGTTATGCACCTTTTCTCCCTGTCCCCTGATTATAGGGGCTGGTAATCTGGTTAAGTAAGAAGAGAAAATGGCTTTGGTTTATTTCCCCTCCCTGCACGCTAAATAATTGCCTCTTGTCTTTTCTCCTCGTAGAGGTCGGTGGGGTTGTGTTTAATGCCTTCTTACCTCTCTCTCCTCCCCCTTTTCTCTCACAGGTACAGCATCTCCTACATTCCGTTCGCCAGGTAAGGACTCCCGTAGGCGTCCTCGTTTGTCCTCGGGTGTGAAGGACACCCTGTCCTCGGGCACTTTGTTCAGCATCGATTTGTCCATTATCACCACAGGCCACACAAACATCATCCACATCAGCGGATAGCGCTGGCCTTCTGTGTTTGACTGAGCATTCTGGGAAACGTTTGAGTCTGATGTATTTGTGTGTCTCTGCTGTCCTTTTATCCATTATTGGTCAGATTGCATTACATTACATTACATTTATTTGGCAGACGCTTTTATCCAAAGTGACGTACAATAAGTGCATAGCAGAAGTCATTGGAACAACTGCAAACACAGGTCCGATAAGGTACAATACGCATTTTGTACAGTTGGTCCGTGAGGAACAAACTCCTCTGCATGCCCTCCCCTAGAAAGTTCACTCACAAAGTACTGCATTGCTGCTCTGCCTCCTGTGTGCCCTTAGATCGCTGAACTTATTCACGCTGTAGGCAGATTTGAGTGCACAGATCAGAAGGAGCCACAGGCTCTGTTTAAGGAAATGGTGTCCGGTGAAGAATTCAATGGCAGTTGAACACAATTGATATTTTAATGGCATTTTGTGTCCTGCCCTTGACCTTATGTCAGTCTCTGGTCCTCCCCCACTCTTCACACCATGTCCATACATTCAGTAACATTCACATACACATGCATGCACACACACACACACACACGCCAACACAGATGCATGTGTTCTCTCTCATCTGCAGAGACTCTCACAATTTCTCTGTTGTAATGATGTGCACACAGATGCACACGCTCCCACGTATGGTTATACACACACGATCTCTCCTTCTCTCTCTCGCTCTCTCTCTCTCTTTCTGTCCCTCCCCCCTCCCTTACACACACACACACATGTGGGCCGATGTGTGGGGGGTGGGGCGATCCCTGAATGAAAACATGTTTTTATTTAGGGCTTGCGTTCTCCGCCCATATGGTGTTAAATCCGGGCGGGGGTCACGCCGGACTCCCAGTGCCCCCCAAATGGCCTCTTGTTTATTTTTGGACTCCCTGGCTGGATTGTTTATAGCGACTTATGCAGTTTACCTGCAGCAAATAAGAAACAAATGGCCGTTAAACATTTGTTTGAATGCACACACACACAGCATGGGTCCTTCAATTCATTTTTTTATTTGCTTTCCTTTTGGTCTGTTTGTAATTATTTTTTTTTGCACCAGATTGAGGTGTTTTTTTTCAGTTTGAGCTAAAGGTGTATTTACTTAAGGACATGAGAAACACAGCTAATCACATACTGTAGCTGTAGATACAATACAAGACCAATGGATTACGAATCCTTGGTATGTTCTGTTAAATCCATGATCTGGGTTTTTTTTTTTTTGTTCAGTTTTTCCACCTTTCAGGAAGCATATTTGGGTGTGTCCAAAGGCCACAGGCTGATATTGGGCAGGGGGGGGCACAGGGGGAGGGGTTACGCTGTTCTTCTCGCCGCCCCCCCCCCCCCCCCCCCGCGCACTGTTGGAATGCGAGCGCCATGTTGTCGGCGTGTCCATTCCCATAACTCCTCCCCCATATGCTGAGACGCTACACACACGCGCACACGCACGCACACGCACACACACACACGCTCGCAGGCGTCTCCGTAATCCACCCAGAAAGCTCAGGAGTCCACCCCCAGCCCTTCCCCCCCATCCCCTCTTCATGTTGCTACCCTGAGGGAAGAACAGGCAGAGGAGGGGAGGGAGGGCGGGTAGACAGAGATTGGCCTTTAGACCTTGTGTCTAACTTGCTAGCGTGGCTGCAGTGCTGATGTTTTTCTGATCGTTCCTCATCTGAGCACGAGTCTTTGTTGTTGATTTTTTTTTTCCATCCCCTTCCTGTCTGGTAGAACAGAGGCGTGTTTTGCTCGTGCTGAAATGTGCGAGGCTGTCACCGTATGAGGTCGTACTCGGTCATGGATTAAATGCACTCTACCTCAGCCAAATGGTATTTTTTATTTAGATTGCTTTTTTTTTTTTTTTTTTTAATCAGAGGAAAAATGCATGTTTTGGTCATTCAAATGTTTGGACACTAAACATGCAGGAAAACCAAGCTGTCATTTTAAAATACTGCTAGTTCTTGCAAAAGAGTCTTCGAGGCCATATTAAATGGCTAAAGCTGATCTCTTTAAATACACTATGATACCTCAACATGGTTCACCTCATTCTCAGTGTAGCGCTTCTCTGCCCTTTTGGAAACCTGCTGCTGCATCGTTTTATTTCAATTTTTAAATGTATGTATGTATGTATATATGTATATATATATATATATATATATATATATACATATACATATATATGCCTTCTCATGTCCTCTCTAAATCATGATCTATTGATTGTGTTTTTTTATGTTGATCACTATAAAAACAGTCTGACCTCAATCTAGTGTTCACTAAAAAGATAAAGGACGATGGTTGATGAGGATTTGGGGTGTTAGAGGTGGAAGGAGTGCTTGCATTGTGAGGCCGAGTGTAGAACTACACATCCCAGGTATCTCTGGGAGAGAGTCACCAGCCTTTTCAGCCACCCACACTTCAGGGTCTTTGTTACGGCTCTCTCTCCCCCTCCTTTCTGGTGTTTCTAACCTTGACTGATTTCACGCCTCCTATCGCCGTGAATTTTGAGCGAGGGATGCGGCGTCTGCATAGCAACACGGAGAGACGAGAGAGAGGGTGAGCGCGAAAGAGAGGAGAGGGAGGCGGAGAAGGCAGCCGCCAGTGTGACCTTGTTCCGCTGTTGCTGTGGTGATTGCTGATGTTGCATCATCCAGACGGCGCATACCTGAAGGGGCGGCGCGGCTGTATGTGTGTCTGTGTGTGTGTGTAAGGGGGGGGGGGCATTCATCCATCTGAGCATGTGCGATTTTCCCGCCAAAACGTTGATAAATATTCATGAGATATGCCCCTGCCGCCACAACAAAGGAGCACTGTACCCGGAGTGCTTACTGTATAAATGGCATATGGCCTTGTGTGGGGAGAATGGAAAAAAATGTCTTGGTGTGAAGAACATTTTAAATCATTTCATGTGTTCAGTGTGCTTTTCCTTTCTGACAATTTGACAATTGACACTTAGTTTTGACACGTGACACTTAGACAATAGTTTAATTATGATGAAAATGAAAAGCAGCTCCACTCTCGGGACTGTTGGAATTTTGTCCTCACTTTATGAGAATATTTCCCTGAAATTTTGTTTCTTTTTTTCTCTAGGGATGCTGTGTTGAAGTGCTTCACTTCATGTCTGAATTAAATCACTTTACTCCAACAAATCATGTGAAGACTGGTCCCAGTTTGCAAAAAGAAAAAAAAAAAGACAGTAAATATGTAAAATACATTTTTATTTAATTTTTAAAAAAATGTTCTGCCCTTAAATTTACTATATGAAAGATACTGTTTTGGAGCACAGCCATTATGTAATTATATCAGCAGCTATTAGAGGCTACATATAAGCTGCAAAAAAATGAAATGTTAGTGGATAATTACTTCTTAAATAACTCTTGTTTTTCTAGTTTGATTCATTTTTGTACTTAACGAGATTATTTAGCTCATATTGCTTGTTTTAAGGGACATCAAGTACATTTTTATTTTGCCACTGACAGGTTATTTTGCTTATTTTAAATCATGCATATTTTTTCTTTTATTTTGGTTACATTTTTACAGTGTATGAACTAACATTACTGAGCTGTGTACGTGCACAAGCAAAATATTTTTTATGTGAGTTAAGTCTTTGGGTGTGAGAGCAGAATGCTTGATGAAAATATTAAAAATGTCTATAGTAATATATCCTGAGACAGAATGACACCATATTCTTGTGAATTTCCCAGCTCGTTTCTGGATTCAGTGTAAAATTGGGAACAAACGACGCTTTTTGTGTCTCATGTCCTCGATAATTCGTGCGTCATAACTACTAACCGTTTTGCACCATGTGAAGACCGTTTATTTTTATAGATACTTTGATCTTCATTCCACATAATAAAGTATTTGTATTGAACTTACGTCTTAGCCTACTGTCGTGTATAATATTACGTGAATTAATTGATGTAGGCCTACACTAATCCTGCAAGGATGCTAAATATCATGTCGATATGGATTCTGTTATGAAACCATAAAATATGTTTGTCTTCTCTGGCTGTCTGGAGGGCACGGGGTGAGTCAAGTAAGACGGATCCTCTCTGTCACGAATTACGTTATTCAGCCGGGGACAGCCATTTTCCTTGTAGAGCATTAGGGCGTATTAAAATCTGTTTATTCAGATGAAGACACAAAGACGAGAAGCATCGTAAGTAATGGCATTTTTTATAAACCTTGTGCTTACGCACTGAGCCGTTTTTATATCCCTGTTTGGCCATCATTAATCAAATTTGTTGGCCATTTGTTCGTCCGACAGATGGTCTGAAGATCTAGTGCAGTTTTTTTGCTGTGTGGAAGTGACACGCTCCTAATGACCTGCACTGGTTTGCGCAAGCAGTCCGCCCAGCTATTTTACGTCTATTTGAGTAGTGGGTGGCGGTTGTGATGCAGCGGTTGCTATGACGATAACTCGAGTTATTCTGCCGGTAGTACAGACTGGCACGTGTTCTCCATTACATTGAGGAGGAAGTGGATTTAAGAGTATCCACTTCTTGTTTCCATGTTAGAGATAAATGGGTTTCCCACTTTCCCCGGATTACTGTAATATTAGCATTTACAGTCGAGAAGGGATAATGATCTTGAGCGCCAAATAAAGCACAAATTCCTCCCTTCAAACTGCATCGCCTTTTATTCCTTAACAGATGCCAATAGCTTAATCCCCTATCATTAAAGGAGGGATTCGCTCAGTTAAGAAGTATTTGCATTGAGTAGTCTACACAGGTCTTCATAAAGCATAAAGACCATCCATCCCCACATTCCACTTAATAGAGTAAAAGTGGACATCGGTGTCTAATGCAATTTTTGGGTGTAAATCCGATAACACTCAATGAAGATTATTTTCTCAATGGGTTTTGGTCATCTGAATTGTTACATGTTATAAAGGGCTTTAACTATGGGACATTTCAGTCTGGTAGACATTTTCAAAATAGACATTACAGACTGAGATCATTGTGAAATGTGGTGAGGTGTACATAGAAAGAGAATAATCTACATTAAATCATCAAATTAACTGCTAATTTGGTTTTCATTTGGTCATTATCCAGGAAAACAAAGTAGATGCATTGAAGTAACCTTACTAAAGTACCAATAGAGACAAAAATGACTAATTAAAATGATGTTTTCCATTGTTTCAGTAAATGTAAATGCTGCAAATGGATAATACATGTTAAAATTGCATGGATGCTGTTTAGGGTTTATCACATGGTAGCCTAACCAGTGTCTTGTCATCATTCAGTGGAAAAAGATTGTTAGTATTAACATTATTTCTGGGTCTCTGCGCACTTGGTTAGTTATTTATCAGTTGTATCTTTTTATAGTTGTGTAGCGCACAGCTGCAAATATGAGCGTTGTAGCTGGACCTGGTTAAAAATAGTGTAAATAGTGATGTTATTAATGATAATCCAAAAATTGTGGATATTATATTAAAGTTATTTTATTTCATTTTATTTTTTAAATTTAGTACATACCTACGAGTTTTAAGATGGAGGATTTTTACGTCTGGAATTTTACTATATTAATGTTCTTTGGTGACGATCCTTTTTAGGTCATGTGACTTTAATGGAGTTTTGCTTTCAGGGTTCTCATGCGGTTTGGAAATCATCGAAAGTCCCTACATTTATTTATAATTGTGTATGTGTTCAGAAGTTTTCATTTAGTTAGAAGACATTCTATTATATTTATAATAAAGATGCAATAGTTCTTATCAGCAACCGACTAAAATGAATGGGGATAGTGTTACCACTGACCGTGGCAATTACAATAAGCATTTGTAACAGGGAAAAAATTCAATTGATGCTTGCAAACTCTGGACAGAAATCAAGACAAAGGGGTTTTGATTAAATCTTCAGAGGGCATATGGAAGGCTAGTGTCACTTTAAGAGCAGCTCAGGTCAAATACAATAAATAAAGTGCTCCATTTACAGTACAATTAATATTAATCTGCTATCTGAATTTAATTTTTAAAAATGTATTTAATCATTACATGTGTTATCATAACTATCATTATATGACTATTGTAGTAGTATTTTTGCTTCAATGCAAACGCATCAAAACATGAAACTGATCTATATACGCATAGTAGTCGTCATTTTTGCTTACAAAAAAAATCTGCGATGTGTGAAAGTACAGAAATGTTTATTTATTAATTCTTTATCGTAACGTCTTTTTTGTTAAGCACATTTGATTTGATCAAGCAATCGAAGCTGTATTTGTGGTAGATTTGTGCTGCGTGGGCTCGTAAAGCGTCCAGTTTTGTCTCGCAGCAGACACAGACTAGAGCTGTTTAGGTAACGTGGCTTTGTTACTGTTGTCTTCAGCCGCGTGCTTTAGAACCATATTTTGGCCACGCCTACCTCCGCCCAGCAAATAAAGCGCAGACAGCAGGCGCGCGACCACAGCCAGTGCGAAGGGTGTCAGCTCAGGAACGCTTCTGAATCTTTTGCTAAGTTTTCCGGATGATGCCATTGGTACAACACTCGTCGCTATCTTGCCGTATGAACATTTTTCTACAACAGAGTGTCTGTCCTGTCTAAACCTACTACAAGATGCCTTTTCCTCCAATTAATCTGCACCAGCGGATCACGTCGCCCGGGAAGGAACTCTTCAGGAAAAAGAAACCCAACATCGTGCCGCCCCAGTCTCTGCTTAGTAGTAAAATGAAAGAAGAGAATGATTCTGAAAAGGAGAAACTATCTACGTCTTGGCCATCGGCGAATCTGAAACAGCTGGGGCGAAAGCCACAACCACAGAAGAGCAAACTTCCCACACACGTAGCACCTGGTACTCTGGGAATGGAGGACAAGAACTCCTGGTTGACGTTACCAAAGCCATTGGCAAACTCTTGCGATAGCGTGCCGCGCTCGAGTTCCGGGGAGTCCGCCACGCTGAAGAGCAGCAAGCATTCCTCGCGGAGTTCCCTTGCCAAGGGCGACGGTGTAGAGGAAATCCACTTCTCTCTCAGCCTCACCCCAGAGGCCATTCTCGTCATTCAGAAGCGCAACTTGGAGAAGCAGATGATGGCAAAGCAACAGAAGTGTTGCGCCTCTGCAGACTTTCGGCACCGCCGTGTCTTCCCTTCCAGGCGGGCGCAGGGAGCATCCAAGACAAACGTTCCTGTTGCCAAGTTGGAGAGCCCTGAAGACATTAGCGCCATCGTTAAAATATCGCTGTTAAATGATCAGTATAAATATGACGACGTGGAGTACGAAGAGGAGGACGGTGATGTGGACGAAACAGTCGTGAGGAAATGCAAAGAGTGGCTCAAAGGAGTGGAAAGTGCCGCTGCCTTTGGGAAAGTGGACAAACTGGCCACTCTTCCGCATCTAAAAAGCTGATAACTGAACACTTTTTATTTCCAACGAAAGGCAGGATTACCTACTCAATAAAAGAGACCAGGGGACATTGCTCACAAACCAGAAGGTCCGATCTGTAAACACATCTAAGCGCAACGTTTCTTTGTCTGGTGTGAGAACAGTGCTTATGTTTGTCTATCCGTTGTACACAGACATTGCCGTTACTTCGGCTGCTATATGCGCTTTCTTGCACATGGCTGTGTTATTTTCAAGGAGGCGCCTTTATGTTAGGTGTCCCGTGATTGAACATTCCATTGGAATATGAAGAATTAAAACGTGAATCCGGGAAATGTCGAGATCAACAGGAGGAATCCACTTGTAACGTACCTCCCGTAAATGGGGTCCCTTTCTTTGTGCAGCCGAACAAAAGCTGTCAGCGACAGAGGCGACGTTTACGCGCCTTCGGCCAGTCGAACAAATGACTTAGATTTTTATCACTCAGCCATGTAAATGTAGAGTGCGCAGTGGAAAGGGTGTTATATGAACTACAACAATGTATATAAAGTCACGCCATCTTTGTACAGTATTTATTATGCAGGGTAGCGAAGGGTAATTGTTTGCACAAGTGTTTTTGTTATCATTTCCCGTCCTTTTAAAACTGTTTATACGCAATAAAACGTGTGAACAATATGTAAATTGAGTCTATATCTTGGTGTCGTGGTGTCTTAAAAACGCGGGTAATGCGCAAGATGTCTCAGTTGACTGACATCTTTCCGTAAATTCAATAACTTAAATAGGATCCGACAACAAAGGGACTTATAGCTCACTGTCTATCTAGATTTTGCAAAGTCCGCAATTTAAATAGTTATCGGGACGCATTGGAAAACGTAACAGTTTTGTCGGCACTGCTGTCAAAAATCATGTGTGACTTGGATCTCTTTTGAAACCTTATTCTCTCTAAGGAGAGCTTAGCCGTTTGTGTTCTTGTTAGTAAGCTAAACCGCTTACACCTCGACCTAATAAGGTTTGCTTGGGACTCGTAGCTGTAGCAACATTTCTCCTGCAGGCAATGAATGGCGTTGACACATAGCAGTGATTGATTGGCAAGCCATAGCATTAAGTTAACAGTAAACGTAAATTAGGCTATTTCAGTAAAGCTATATGATTTTCCCCATCAGTCGCTTGCCTTTTCTGTGTCAACATAGAACCAATGGGCACCCTGAATTGTATCAATTATTCCATGAATATTTTAAAGCAGGGAATGTTGTGGGTTAAATTTTCAGAAGGAAATCAAATAAAGGATATGATGAATGTAGGTCCAGTTACCCGTTGGTTTTTGTGGAATATGCACAATAACAATAATATTTTTGTCAAGGAAACATGCATAGCCTGGCTAAGATTGTGAAAGGAATGCAGAGACACTAGGCCTATATGTCCTGCACCCTCCGGTCAAGGGATGATTTGGCCCGGTTCCAAGACTTGAGGAAAATGAGAACTGTTCCAAGTGGGAGGAACTAATTTGAGAGTGGACCTGTTCTCACCATGGCAACTAGACGTAAACACAGAGAGCTGTAGGACAAATTTCGATTTGTACATACAGTTCTGCCCTTTGGATTATGGATTCTAGGAGGCCGGGGGAGGGGAGGGGGGTTAATTAAACACCAGTGCTGTAAAATGTTATCCTAATTATCAATGTGCAATAAGCTTAGTTTGTTCCTATTTGTCCAGCGGAAAAGTAAATATGGTAGCCAACAGTGTAGGCTCTAACACTGAACAAATTCCTTTGTTTGAACATAGCTAGACAAATTGGCTGCAATTCATCTTTGTCACATCCATGAAATGTACAGTTTTTTCTAGGACTTAAATATTAATGGAATGTCTGGCTTCAGCATTAAACTAAAATACCTCTACTTAACTTTCTGCATGAATTTTTAGGGTATGTACAGTATATACAGTAAGAGGCATGTGAAAATAGCTAGCAACGGTTTTTGCATTCCGATGCATTCCACTTTCACTCAAGCATAATTAATTTAAGGGAAGTTACTGTGTAAAGACTGTGTCTGTTTATTTTCAAACTTGTGTTCAGCAGCTTCTTCTCATATTATCCCCTGAGTCAAACATTTATGTGCTGTCATATGATGTTATCTGTGCTGTCTGATGGAAGACTGGAAAATGGATTGCTGAAAGCTAGAATTGGAGGCCACTCTCTAAGGGGCCATTTTCTTAACAATTCATATGATCATCTACATTTAAATCAGGGGATCCCGTGCCAGGTAGGAGTTCTCAACAGTACATATTCACTTCTACCATTAGAAACAGGCAAAATATGAAAACATGTCAAACCACGATTGTACTGGGCCAGTGAGTGGTCTTAGTAGAGGTTTCCTGTTCATAGAAAACAATTGTAGTTTGTGGTGTCTGTCTGATATTTTGGGTTTTTAGTGAAAACTGCCACATTACTGTGCCATGAGGAAAAGTCATGTTAATTATTCTAGAGCCAGTACCCATGTACAGAGTTCCTATTTGCAGTGCCTTATCAGTACATCATATACAGTGAGGTCCATAACATTTTGGACAAAGACTTTTTTTTCCTAATCTGTACTCCCTCCATAGTTTTAGATTTGTAATCAAACAATTCAGAAGTGCACATTATATTTAAATAAGGGGATCTCATGCCAGGTGGGATGTATTTAAACCAAATGTATATAAATATATTCTCTATACATTTTGGTTTCACCATTTAGAAATGATAGAAATTTTTATAAATAGTCCCCCCATTTCAGGGCACAATAATGTTTGGGACAGATGGCTTCACAGGTGTTTCTGATTAGTCCTTTGTGTTCAATTGCTTCCTTAGTGTTCCTCCTTTGATTAGGCTTTTGATTGCCTTTGGACTCTGCTATTGCCATTTGTCAACATGAGAACCAGAGTTGTGCCAATGAAAGTTAAAGAAGCCATTATGAGCCTGAGGAATAATAAAAAAAACAGTCAGAGACATAGGTCAAAGCTTAAACTTACCAAAATCAACTATTTTGAACATAGTGAGGAAAAAAGAAAGCACTAGTGAGCTCTGTAATTGCAGTGGGCCTGGTACGCAAAGAAAGGCCTCTACAATTGAAAAATTCTCACCATAATGAAGAAAAACCCCCAAACACCTGTTTTACCGATCAGAAACATTCTTCAAGAGGCAGGCGTGGATGTGTAAGAGATTAAATAAAAGTTGAGATTGCGTGCTTTAACCACACATGAATTCTTTGATTCAAATCTAAAATTGTGGAGTACTGAGCCAAATAAAGAAAAAAGAAATGCCTTTGTCCCAAACATTGTGGAGCTGACTATATTTTTCTTATTGTAGGATCTGAAACTACACTGCCAAATGCTGTCAGGTAAAATATTGATTTATGATTGAGATCCATTTGATTGGTATCATGTTACAGTTTTCTCCAGATTTAAAATCTTGGGAATAATTGGAAAACGGGACCACTCTACTTACACGGCTGGATAATCATCACTAAGAAACAGCTCTGGAGCATAATATACCACACAAGAGCTACCTGAACAAAACTCTTTTCACATTTCAGACTATATTAAAATTACCAGAGCTTTCACGCTGGTTTTCTGGCTTGGAAGTGGTGGCATAACACACCTCAGCAGCTGGGATGGGTAATGGTGTGGGAATCTGTCCGCATCTGTTGCTGAAGTAAGGAGATTATGTGCTTGGGTAATTTACTGTTTATTTTTGGGTGGGGAAGGAGTGCGACATAAATATCCTCAGTCAACTGTCACTTCCACACCTTCTTCACATTCAGCCCAGCTAATGGTGTGCAAACACGCTCCAAATCCGGTCAAGAGTGGGAACACTAATTTAACAAAACAAGAAAGCAAAATAATTAACCAGGTTATATGTAACCGGGATGTATTTTTGAAAAAATTCAAAAGACAGGTCAAGATGCAAGTGCAGCAGGCTGCTGTTACCATTCCTGGAACTGGAGTTAAAATTTGTTTTAAAAAAATTAAAAAAAATAAAATAAATAAATAAATAATAAAAATCTCATCATTTTACATTTTTACTGTGCTTTTATATAATTGTTATTCATTACTTAAATTTACAGATTTACATGTATGTGCAGTGTATTTGTATATGAACCCAGGAAGAATAGTTCAATTGAACTAATGGGTTGATAAATAAATAAATAAATAAATAAATACAAGGTTTCCATCCACACACGTGCATGCAGACATACACACAATGTGTCCATTCTTTAGTTTCAAAACAAAATCATCTGAGTATATACACATTTTCTCCCTGTTTTACAAGCGTACGTCTTTATAAAACATGACCCTTTAATTTGATTATAGTTTTTACACAATGTACAACTTAGAATTCTCTAAATGTGGAAAGTTGTTAAATGTGAACTAATGCTACATGACCTCACATTATGCGTAAGGAAACTGAATCTGACCCGTTAAATCTGTAAAGGTATTTATTAAAGTCGCAATACAAAGACCTGGCAGTTCTTGTCGGTAACCCGGTTACCGAAGTTTTATTGAAAATGGCAGTGGTGCATTGTGGGCGATCACGCTGTATGTTTTGACTACAGATGACCCGGCTACCATTGTAAGCGTGCTGAGCTTTTTCGAGATATTTTCTGATCTTCATTGTTTTGTTTGTCACACCGAAAGGACATGAAGTAAGTCATTTCTGTTTATATTTCTCAAGAAAGTCCTGCATTGAATGACGTTAAAGATACATTTAACAATGATAACCGTAAAATAAATAAAAAAATAAATAAATAACTTCAGTAATATTTTTAGCCTATTTGCACGTCTGGTGACGTTTGTGTATACAGTCTATGTGACGGTCAGAAAATATTTATGTTCGGGCGGCGACGAGATGGCCTTGATCAAGGTGATACATAGACACGCACGTTTTAACTAGATGCGAAGAAAGCCTTGAAATGGTATGCTTATTAGTAGGTGTGATAAGGATGTGTAACCTCCCTTTTTCCTCTTTAGTACACGCGGTACACATTTCTTCCACTTGGCCATTATGATGATAAATAGTCCTACTAAGCATAACAACAACCTGTGTATGTGTTACAGTGCGCCACTATATTCTTAAAACTGGTTAAAGTGTACTGCATACCTGCATTTTAACAAATGAATCTTCTATGATCGTCATAACAATCAATCAATACTTTCATTGTCCCCAGAGGGAAATTTGCTTTGCAGGCAGGTATACAAAGGTTAAGGTCATTTAAAGTAGCATTCGTAACATCTGTGTTAACTGGTGAGCCTTTTGCTGTCGTTACATTCAAGGTGACAGATGTGTGATCTGAAGATGAAATATAAGGGCCTTGACATCCATCACACGAGTAGCCTTCCTTCAATTTTGGATAAATACGTGTCAACCGGATGTATCAAACAGGTAATTTTTATTCACTGGAGAATCAATGCATGAATGTCAGCATATATGTACCATATGATTCATTTGGAAAGCTGTCTGTGTCTCTTCAAATGTGTACAGGTTTCACAGTCCTTTGTGAACAGTTAATCTGTTATGTCTAGCTGCTGTTGAATTTAAGATCAACTATATTATGAGGGTCAGTAGGCTGTGTCCATACCATGCCCAGTACAGTTTTCATTACCTGTACTATATAACAGCTTTATCACACTATACAAAACTAAGGGGGTAGGACTGATGGCGATCAGAAAATCCCAAATTATTTGAGAAACTTGTCATTATCATTTGGCATACATATGGAGCATTTGCTAAATGTGTACTACCAGTTTTCATGTAGTTAATACAAGATCCACTTGAAACAGATTTAGAGTGGTTGTTGTGGAACTGCTTATTGATTTTATTGATTTATCCTTAATTTAGCCAGGAAGTCTTACAGAGATGAAATCCCTTTTGTCGAGAGGCCTGGCCAAGGTGACAGCAATACATATAAAATGTTTCAGTTAACAAAAATAACAAACAATGCCTAAGTACAATCATGCATAAAAGAAATAGAAAAGACTATTCATACTTAGAACAATGTCTATCTTGTGATTTAAAATACATAAACTTCTCTGGCATGATTTTTACACAGTTTAAAATCTCTGAGCTTTGTGAGGGTGTTGTTTCAGCTGTTTTCGCATAGTATTCCCTGACAGTGGTGCTTAGTAGGAAAATTAAAGTTGGTAGAACATAGCTGATAACTGTTAGGATTTACAGGGTAGAGAGGTAGGAATGAGGTCTACAATGTACTACTTTATATAAAAAAAGATATAACAGTCTTGCAGTTATGGCATAGGTGATATCCATTGCAAAAAAATTTTTCAAGTTTTTCAAATTATGACAATGTCTTCACACTGTTAGGGGGATCAATTCAGTGTTCATTTTCAGAAGAACGCTCTTGTAAACCTTGAAACTGCCTATTAGGAGAACTGGCATCTCTTTAGACTTATGCTAATTGAGTTGATGTTTCTCTGTGGCTGTAATCTGGGGATTTCTCAGTACCAACCAGTTGTGACCCTTAAATGACCTATCGTGTGAGGGGAGTACTAAGTAGGTGTTTTCATGTTTATGATCCATTATTTTGATCTACACTTCATCCATTCACATTTCTTGGCATGTAGTGCAGATGTATGACTCTATGGAGTTGACAGACAACACACTTTCTCCTTAGGCTGTAGAATTACAGGGGAAGTGGCAAAATGTTTAATTTGACCGCATTGTCCTTACCGCATTCTTCTTGGACAGCTTTCAACTGCAACACAGTACCGTATTTAGCAGTTTTACCACCTTGTTTCCTTGTGTTGTCAACTGGAGCTAAACTGTTTATATTTAGACTTCAATGTCAAAGACAGAGCAGAATAAAAAATGCTGAAACCAAAGCTAGATTTCAGTTTGTTCTGCAGAACTATATCATTTAACAAGGGGTAAGATATGTGTTAGGGACCGCAACATTTGCCCAGTAAACTGGAAAAATAGCCCCTTCAAAACCAGAAAGGGGTTCTTCTATTCAATAGCTCTTCCACCATGATTAGTTCCAGTTTTCTGTGTCTTTAATTGTGAACTGCAGAACCTTTTTTGTGGTAGAGACTGATTTCCTAGAAGTCAATCTGAAACTCTTTCAAGTGGCTTTCTTGCGGAGAGTACTAAACTGAACTGAAACCAGACAACAAGAGAAAAGTTAAGTTGATGTTACATTTACATCATATTTATATCTCAACCCATATATGAATTCCTTTGCTTGGTTGGGGGCTTCATTCCCCCCACGGACCTTTCTTCACTGTAATCCCTTCTCTGTCTGTAACCCTCTCTGCTTCCCCTCTGTGTGACAATACAATAAAAACATGAAAGCAGGGCAGACTGTGTGCCACAGAAAGAAAGCTTGTATTTCATCCGTTAATTAGAATTTTGCATTTGCTTTGCACATCATAATTTAGTTAGATTTTTTTTTAGCACCATTATTTTAAATGCCTTATTTTTTGCAATCCCCCCACCACCCCACTCTCACTCTCACTCTCTCTTGGGTTATAGTGATGAGGTTGGGTGTTGAGGATGTGATCAGTGAAGAACATTATGTCTGAAGCAGACGGCGGTTGGGTCCATACAGTATGTACCGAGACGTAGTCTCTCTCCCTGAATGGTACCTGGGGTTTCGCCTCCCTGGGGATGAGTAATGTAATGGCCGTCATTGTGAGGCCTCAATCGAGGCATTGTTTCCCGCGCGTGACCCCCGTCACCCTCGCTGGCCGAGAGGAACGCCGTTTCCATTCACAGGGGCTCCCCGTACCCCGGGGAGGTCCGTCCCGCAGCTAATCGGCTTACATCATCGCTGGGGTTTATGAAATCGGGCCCTTGTGTGCCTTCAGCCCGTCCGTCAGCAAAGAAAGGCAGGCTAGAACAACGGCCACGAGGGTCGTCTTGGTTACAACTGGCAACACCATCTCCGACCTTGGTTCTATTCTTTCTCTTAGCTTTGCCCTCCTCCCTCCTCTTCGCCCCTCTTTTCTACCGGCCTCTGTTCTCCCAATCGCTTTCTCCTTCCTCTCTCTTTCTGCCCCGTTCTTTCTCCTTCTCCATTCCTCTCTTCCTTACCCTCCTCTCTGTGTTGCGACTCTCGGTTTCCGTGGATACCGAACAGTAAAGACCATTAGGAGCATAAAGGGGAGCTATGGTTCCTCTCTGTTCCCCCCACCCTGCCACCCCTGTGTCTGACAGTGTGGGAGCGTGTGGCACAGAAGGTTGGGCTGCCCACCCCCAGATTGATGGGAACTCAGTAGCAAAAACAACCCACCGCCGCGTTCCCCAGGATCATCCCTCACCGCCATTTGTCATTAAAGACGGACCTTATAACGGAGGTACTGGGTGCCCCCGCCCCCATTTGCCTTTTGACTATTCCTGTGGCAACGGAGCTTATAAATGCTGTCTTCCTCTAATGCCCTTTGTGTGCGGAGACAAAGGAGCCACTTCCTAAACAGACCCGGGCCGTAAAAAACAGAGAATCTGGCCATTGACTGGCTGACAGCGGGATGACTTACCTGTTCCTTGGGGAGGCCGTGCCAGGGACAGGGCGGAGCCGGGGGGCCGGCGCCCTTCCCCGATCGGAAAGCGGGGACGCTTGAGCCCGTCGTCTGGCGGTGGTACGGGTGAAGTCTTACCCCACCCACACACCCTCTGTCAACAACGCTTCATCCCCCTTGACTCCGCAGCCGCGACAGTCTGTGTGGCCAACCACATGGTGCTTTTAACTGACAGTATGAAAGGTCACTCTCAGTTCATAGGCAACACCCCTCCCCCCCCTCCAAAAAAAAAAAAACTCATCCACAAAAGTACAAAGCCAGGCAAAAGTTCATCACGCATCAGGGAAAAGATTGTTCTGGATGTTTTGTCTGGCTTTGTCTTTGGTCGTCCTTTCAACTAACTGATTGTGTGAAAGTATTTTGCCGTCGCACTCAAACTGGGAAGCTCCATCTGACAAATATAACTGACTGTTTGAAAATGGGCTGCAATCAGAAGACGGGCTGGATGACCTCAGACAGACCGTGAAAACCAAATGTTCCCTTGACCCTGTTAAGTGCACAGGTCAGAAACAGGGCTGTTGCACCGGCTAATTAATTTGGTCTTCAGAAGCTTTTGAAGAGTGCTTGAAGTAAAGCAGACTGAATGTGAAGTAGCTTGTCTAACATAAGTCAGGGTCACTCCTTAAGGCTCTTGTAACCCCCTCATGGAGGATAATGGAGCAGTTACAGAACAGAAACCGCATGTGTTCGAGCGTCCAGTCAGCTGTATTTGTCCGGGACAGACCCCCAGTCCTTACGCTAAATGTTAGCTTAATGTCTTTATGGTGCTTCTATCGCCTCTCGGACACTTGTGCTTTGGCACTTGTGTTTGGTTGGAATTTTCATCTGAGATTAAAGTGCCTTACTGGATCCTACAGCACCAAGATTCATCACCACAGTGCCTGGGTCCCTTTGTGTCCAGCACTTTGACCGCTGCCCTGCTATACTGAGAATCCTTGTGTCTGGTGTGAGCCCTGACCTCCTGTACATTCGTTTTCCTCTTTATTTCTAGAGATGGGTTATCTGTCTAGTGGTACTTTATTTAATTACAGTGCAAATTGTTGTTTGTTAAGCTGACATTACACTTTTTCATTATAAATAAGTGTGAAGGGCCTCTGTGCCTTTCATGTGTTAAATGCAATGTGTGAGCGTCTGCTGAGTGACTGTAGTGCAATGTACCGAGCCCATTATGAGAAATCTCTGTTCTGAGTGATGTGATAAGGGCCCTTGGCCTTGTGCTCCGACGCTCCCTTGCACATGTGCTTCCTGGTCCCTGCCTGATCGGCTCCTGCACGTTGACTCGCACACATACAGGAAATAGACGGTATTTATGCCTGAAGTGGCGTAGCTAGGTACAGAACAGACTGACTCTCTTCAGCACTCTGACGTCATTACAGGATACGCGCTGACATTATTTTTCATTTCCGTTCGTCTGGCACTATTGTGGTGCTGTTGTGCGGAGACTTCAAAGAATTGGGCCCTGTACCGTCATCGGCTGTGATTATATAAGAGACCACTGTGCTGTGTGTGTGTGTGTGTGTGGTCATGTGTTTGTGAGTTTGTGTATGTGTGTTTGTGAGTGTGTGTGTGTGTTTGTGTGTGCCTGTGTTTGTGAGGGTGTGTGTGTGTGTTTGTGTTTGTGTTTGTTTGTGTGTGTGTATGTGTGTGTACGTTTGACCTTTGTGGATAATAACAGCAGCTGACGTGACTGCTAGACAGTGCCCAGACAGCAGCGTTATGAAACTGTTTTCTAGGAAGTGGAAGGTGAATGGGGGGATGGGAGGTGGGTGATTATGAGCTGTGATCATTCCAAGCACTTTCTGTGAAGCTGCGCAAGTGCTTCTGTTCACGAAGGACACTACTATATATAGTGTCTTTAAGCCTTTTCTGTGGGTGGTTTTTACAAGAAAACCTTACTGGTACTGTGTGAGTGTGTGTGTGCGTGTGTGTTTGAGAGAGAGAGGAAGAGAAAGAAATAATGAGAGACCTTTGCTCTCTGTTTTGATTCTTTGCAGGACACTGAGAAAAAACAATTTAAGAAACAGAGTCGGGTCGGTGAGGATGAGGACGGCCGTGCCGAAGGTTTCCTGGTGTCCCCCCCTAGTGACCTAGAGGAGGAGGCCAAGATCCAACAGAAAACCATCCTGGCTCAGGTAGATGTATATGGCCTTATCAGGGTCTGTTTATTCTTCATCACACAATACTACTCAGTAACTTAGCCACTGTGCCAAGGTTTGCAGTTATGTAATGGAAAACCTGTCAGTCCACTAAGGTGTAGAACTCTGCACAGTAAAGTTGTCTTGGTGATGAGGTAATGAAATTCAAAGCGAAGTATAGTTTACTGTATTCACTGAAAATCATTAGCACGAAACGAGGTTAAAGAGTGTCCCACTGTGTCATTGCTGTGGTGCCCAAGGTTGAAAGTTGCTGAAATTAGACTGCAGTGTTTGTTCCGAGTTTGTTTTGTCTGCAGAGTGCAGGCACGGGTAGGAAACAGCCTTCTGATGGCTGATCTCAGTCAAGACGGTCAGAATGTATTCGACTGATGGGTATGTCCTCTAGCAGGACATAGTCCCTCCAGTGTTGAGACCTCTTTGCAGGACCCAGTAAAATCAGCACCTCCGTCCTGATATACCCAGGGAGTACAAGCAAGGGGTGGGCCCAGCGTGCTATGGAAATTTCACCGGTATCACTAAGTGGGTTTTCCTACAATGAAAACGGAAACCGTGCTGATAATGTCAGTCATCTGAGCAGGCTAAAGCCAGGTATCGAGTGAAAAATCATTTCTGAAAAATAGTGTCTCACTTATTAAGCTTGGATGTTATCAAACACATCTCTGATAAGACATACCAGCATGCCAGCATGCCCCTTTCCATTATTCTTCAAACAAGGATATCAGCACCAGTGTTTTGCTTCATAACATCCAGTTAAGAGGTGAAGTTTGGTACTCTAACCACCACAGCTCCTTGTCATTCTGTGTCTTAGCCCAAAGGTTAGAGGTTTCGTTATAAATAACATTGCCATAAATGGTAATGGATGCATTTTAGCTTTTCCAAGAATGGCTCCATTGAGAGCAGTTAGGGTTAGTGTCTGTTAAGAATGACATGCAGGGTGAACAGCACCTGATGCAGAATCGGTCTACCTGACTATGCGCCCCAATTAAAGAATGAGAGAATGAAAAGGAAATTGTGTGATTGCCGAGGTCTGGGTTCAATTTACATTTAATTTTTAAAATAAATGCTGACATTTTCTTTGCGAGCACAATTTGGCTTTTTAATTTTATTTGTATTGAACTGACCAAACTGCACTGGCTCAGTGAAAGAACTGATTGTTTTACTTGTCTTTAGCGCCACCTAGAGGTGTACAGGAACATGCACCTGCTGCAGGGTGGCATGCGCCGTCGCTATGCGGCGTTGCTGAGGCAGAAAGTCAGCAAACAGAGACAGGAGATTAAACAGCGCGAGCCACCCACCCATAAACCCCCAGAGAGCTCAAAAGAGCAGGTAACACTCCCCCCGCATGTGTGTTACATACACACAGCCCATATACACATACACACAGCCACACACACAGCCCATATACGCACACAAACACACAGCCCATATACACACATATACACACAGCCCATATACACATACACGCAGTGCATATACACATACACACAGTTACACAAAAAAACACATCCCCCTGACCTGCCTCATACTCTTTCTCTCTCTCTGTCTCTGCCTCTCCCTCACACACACACACACGCACACACAGGCACACACACACACACACACACACACACTCACACAAACCGACTAACTCTTCACAAATGAGTGAGCTTACTATAAATGACCAGCTGGTGGCAGTGTCTCCTTGTGCTGCAGACACCAACCTCATTGCTACATGTCTTTGACTACTATAGATATGATATGTCGGTAGAGGAAAAAAATTGGTTTACACAATATAAGTGCATGTATTGAGCACTCAGAATACAGTATTTAATGTAATATAATGTATTACATTACATTAGATCATTACTGAAGGTCAGTTTTACAATATAAATGTGTTAGTTAAGCGTTGGGATGATTCAGAGTTTTGTGGGAGAGTTTACTTGCTGGGGTTCCCGTGGTCTGACTTTGGGGTATATGGCTGTTAGTGTGGTCTACAGGGGCTTGACCTGAGGCTTCACATGTCTTAACACACTCTCTTCTAGCTTCATGGTTTTCCCCGTTTGGCTTGATTTCTGTCACTTCACTTGATGATTTTAGCCTACGGGGGTAGAGCTCCATTCGATAACTTAGACCAGCAAGTGCAGCTTGTAAGTGGGTGTGCTACACAGTTCTGGTACAGGCACACTGTGTGATGACACTTTCCGCCGTGGCTGTAATAAATGAATTGCTGCAGGTGAGCTTTTGTGTGGGACCCTTGTGGCTGTGGGGCTGTGTGGTTTATGGTAATGGGACCTATCTGCCAACCCCCCCCCCCCACCACCCCCCCCACAAAGGCTCTTCCCCGACTGCGTCTGAGCTCAAATACACAACCCGGAAAATCAAAGTCACACTCCCCCGGCACCTACCGAGACCCCCGGCCCCCCCAGTCCCCCCCAGCCCCATCCTGGCTCTGCATTAAGAGTTACTGGAGGGTAGCCAGGCTGTCCTCCCAAAGTGACATGCATATTATTTAGATCATTAGAACGGCAATTAACAACTGAAGCCCTTTGAGCCATGCATTTCCCCTGAGCTGTTAGCGAAGACTGGGAGGGAGAAGAGCGACGAGCGCCCCCCCCCACGCCCCCCACCCCTAGTGCAGCTCCAAATACAGATTCAAGTCAAGTACTGGTATGTATTAATTTCAGTAAACACCCCCCTCCCCCCCATTGAGGGTGACAATTGAACGTTCTGGTACATACACTGTGCTTTGATCCAAATAGACAGTTGCTGTCACAAACCAATAGTGCTTTTCACAAGTGTTGAAATAAATTAACTTAGACAAGAACTCCAAAATGAAAAACAGAATCCTGATTAGTCACAGAGTATTTACAAAACTGCCTCATCGTTTTTTTTTTTTTCATTTTGGAGTTAGTCATAGAATATTTTTGGGGCAGTTAGAGATGCAGTGGGTTTTTAAAAGTATGCTCTAAAGTAGGAAATCATAACTAGGTGTCTAGAGGGTTGTTTTAATATAAAAATTCAAAAATGGAATCTTAAAGCTTCTGGGGTTTCTTCTGAACAGCTTAGCACGAACGTTTGTCTTTGTAAAATATATCAAGGTCACAAGTTGGTGGTACAATTTCATGTCTGTCTTGTCCACCTGTCTGACAGCTATTGATGTAAAAAAAACACATACATTTTTCAGTGCATTGTATTTAGTAAATACTATGTTGAACAATTTCCTGCTATTGATACCATTTGAAAAGTGAGATATATAAGTGGTTACTGACCGGGAAGGACTTCTCAAGTTGTTGACGAGCTGCGATTGACTTTGATTTTGGACGTCTGTCTGTGACGTGGGCAATAATGGTCTCCCCTCATCTCTGAGTGAGTGTGGAAGTTGATGAGGGGGTTGAGGGGGGGGGGTTCTCAGGATCCTGTCTTATCTTCTTTTTCCTATAAAAGCTGAGCTTCTTCAGGAGGCTGTAATTGTCTCCTCTAATGACCTGGACTGAGAGGGAAGACAAAGGGAGAGCTGTAAAAGGCTTTATGGTCCCGTCGGCAGGAATCCTTTGGTACAAATTGCCGAACAAATGAAACTGCCCTGTTGTTTCCTCAGCCTGGGCCAAGGGGCTCTGTCTACAGCCACCGCAATGGGGCAGGGCCAACGCAGGCAAAGCCAAGGACACCTGCTGGGTCCTAATTGGTCCCCCCCTGTAGTTAACGGCTTCCTGTGGTTGCGTGTTTACTTCTCATTTGTTCTGTGTGTCCTTCTTTTTCAGCTACTGAAAGGCACCCATCCTCCGTGCTGTTCTCACCTCGCTCTTGCCCTTTCCCTCTCTTTCTTCCGCTCTCTCTCACTCGGTCGCTCACTCACGGAATCAGCTGTCTCGCTCACTCGAGGATTCTACTCTCTTCTTCTCTTGGTCTCTTTCTCAAGCATTCTACTCTTTCTCTCTGTCTCTCTCATTCAAGGATTCTCTCTCTCTCTCTCTCTCTCTCTTTCTTTCTCTCTCTCAAAGATTTTGGCATTCAGTCTCACCCATAGCCATACATTAACATGACATGAACAATCCGCTGTTGTCGCTGTATTTCAGAGTGTGGCCACATAAGGCCTTCTGTACATCAAGCTGACTTACTAAGCACACCCTCAGGAGTCCTCACACTGAGTTTGCATGAGAGAACTTAAGTTAACTTTGGAACGTGACTGAATCAAAAGGAATCTGATTTATTTTAAATTAAAAAAAATATATAAAATGACAAAAATGATCTATGCGGGATTTTATCCTGCTTTTCTTCTCTTACTCTTCTCTCTCCATGTGTTTGTACTTATGTGTGTGCGTCTGTCTGTCTGTCTGTCTGTCCTTTGTTGTCTGTTTTTACGGCGTCCCAGCTGCAGGGCGGAGTCACAGGGCAGAGGTTGCCGTTCTGTGCTCTCTCTCACAACGACGCATACCTGAGGTCTCTGCCCAAAACCGGCTACTACCTGGTAGGCCTCAGAGTGGCTGAAGTACAGAAGCTCATCGGACAGCTTAATAATAATAATAATAATAATAATAATAATAATAATAATAATAATAATAATGGATCGAATTTATGTAGCACATTAATAACCGTGATTCCGAATTTCCATTTTGTAAGCTGACTGGACATCAGCTGTGGTGTGGTAACTGCACTGGGTTGTCTCCCCCCTGAGATTGTGGAGCTGCAGAACCAGCTGGCCCAGCGCGGCTGTCTGAAGACCCAGCAGGACCAGGAGCGTTTCTGGTCCATGGTGGGGCAGAACCGCAATAAGGCCCGGCTCGAGTCCAGACTGAGGGAGATCCAGGGGATCAGTTGAGTGATTGCATGCATTACATTTCACTCAGTATACATTACGTTACCTTAAATTACATTCTGGTTGCCCATCTTATCCACAGCTATTTACATCGATTACATTTTTACATACTATCCATTTATACAGCTGGATATTTTTACTGAAGTAAAAAAAGGGGCAGTTCGCCCCAAAAATGAAATTAGGTATGTTTCCACTTACCCAGAGTAGTAACTGTCCCTCCACATAATTTTTTCTGAAATGTCATGAGTCATCTTTTGTAGTTTCCATGTAGCAACTTGTTAGCAACTTACTTTATTAAAGCACATAACAGCTTCAAAATTCATGGCTGAGATATTAACGGGCATCATTTCTACAACATAAATTACACTTGTTAATATCTCAACCATAAATTTTGAATCTGTTATGTGCTATACAGATAAACTCGCTGACAAGTTGCTATATATATCGCATTCCCTCACATCACCACCACTCAAGTTTCGTGCTAGTCCGCCTGCACGCCTGCATGGTTGGCGTACTTTGGTAGAAGTAGTAGTTCAATGACACCATGCACAAATTAAACCCCGTGGATGTTTGGGAGTAACCGCAGAATTACATTTGGAAAGAGACGTTACTGTTGAATTTTTCAAACATTAATTTTTGGCGCTTGGATGCCACACAAAGTTTGACCCAAGAGGTCCATTTCATCAGGTTCAGCTGCAGTGAACAGCTAGAAAACCAGTCACATTTCAGCAAAACTATCTGGATGGACAGATACTACTCCCGCTAAGCTAAACAAACCTTATTTTTATAGTCAACTGCCAATTGAAGTGGCTCACTGAAGGGTACAACACCAGTACCCCAGCTATGGGTTACGTGCCCAGTTCTGTAGTAATTATACTACACTGTTACCCATATTTCTGACTTCACAGTGTATCAGGTTGATGACCGTGATTAATGATGTTTACAGTGATTGGTGGAAGGTCGGCTCCTCCTGATCGGAGATCAGTGAGATTCGCTCAGAAGGAGACATTTGGACCAGCCCCTATAATAAAGATCACTACAGGTGGAGAAAGTCACCAGGAAGAAGTAAGGCACTGAGAGAATGGGTGATTGTGACTGGCTGTGTATCATTATAGCTTGTGTGTGTGTGTGTGTGTGTTTGTTTGTTTGTGCAAGGATATGTGTGTGCGCATATGAGCCAGATTAGACCAGCTGCAAGGTGGGTGCAGTGGGCAGTTTGGGTCGGGCCGGGGGGGGCGGGGTATGGGTCTTTATGGGACAGGGTGGAGCTTCTCACCGAGGTGAGAGATGAGGTTTCTCTCCATGCCTAGTGCCACGTGGCACAAGCTACAAGCTGTGCCATGCCAGGGCTGCCAGCAGAGTGTAGGCCTCCTCCGGACACTACCTGCTTTCCCTAGTGCTTTCACAGTCACTCTGGCTTTCAGAGACACGTGGGCTTTCACAGACAGCATCCTTCACAGTGACTTTTCCTTTCGGAAAAACACTGACTCTGCCGTCCTAATACTGGGTGGCCAGAACAGAGCTGAGTTGTGTTTGAGGGACAGGCCCCTTCAGGGAGGGGATTTCTGATTTATTTGATTATTGGAGTTACAGAGGCTAACTTTGATGAGTCTTCCATTGGCACAAATTCTTACTGCCCCTCGGGCAAGCATGGCTACCCGTCAGCCCTGTCTCCCTGCCCCCCTGGGCCTCCCCCCTCCCACTCCCCCTCCTGCCACACGCAAGCCCATCCTTCGGCCAACCCACATTCCCCACGCGTCCAAGAAATGCTGATCCCGATTCCCAAAAACAAAGCAATTAGAGCTGTGTGGAATTTTGCCACCAACCCGAGCCAAGAAACTTGAATCAAGTCTGAGGATCTATCTTTAATCCTGAGACCAGCCTCTGCCTAACTGCATTATTTGTGTGCCTGACTAACTGGCTGTCTGTCTGTATATATATAGTCTGGCCTGTCTGTATAGTCTTCTGAGGTTGTCAGATAGTTTGCATAAAGATTGGCAGTTATTCTCTTTATCGACTACTGCGCCTCTTCATTCTAATGAGGGTTTTAAGGCTAATTTGTCTGAAATGGCAGAATGAGCTCATATGGGTCACAGCTGGCCGTTCATTCATGGGTTTTATGAGGAGGTACTGGGTCGCTGTGTCTCTGCAGTGTTGAATTTCGCATCCATAAATCAAATATGTTGGTGGGAACACCGATCAATCTCCCCAATCCAATTAGAGAATGACACGAGCCCTCCGTTGCCATGCGCCTGCCAGTCTGCCTGTGTCTCTGCGGAAAACAACGGCCATTTTTATACACACATAAATATACATAGACGTATAAATGCATAGGCTTATACATATACATACGTACATACTGTACATATACCTACAGGTACACATGCTCACACACATGCACCAGTAAATGAATATATGTGCACAGATATACACACATGCACACATATGTGCACTCACGTACACATATGCATACCCACGCACATACCCTCCCACACAAACACACACACACACACACATATAAAGACCACAACTGCGCAAACACAGAAGCATACACACAATCATGCTGTTTTACAGCACATTGGGTCTTCCTACACCTCTCCTGTCTCTGGGGTGTTTTCGCTGGTCTGTGGGGTGTTTTGGGCTTGTCTGTGGGGTGTGGCTGTGTGTTATGGGTGTGTCTTTGGGGTGTTATGGGCTTGTCTCTGGTGTGTTTTGGGTGTGTCTCTGGGGCGTTATGGGCGTGTCTCTGGGGCGTTGTGGGCGTGTTTCTGGGGCGTTGTGGGCGTGTCTCTGGGGTGTTGTGGGCGTGTCTCTGGGGTGTTGTGGGCGTGTCTCTGGGGTGTTGTGGGGTGTTGTGGGCGTGTCTCTGGGGTGTTGTGGGCGTGTCTCTGGGGTGTTGTGGGCGTGTCTCTGGGGTGTTGTGGGCGTGTCTCTGGGGTGTTGTGGGCATGTCTCTGGGGTGTTGTGGGCGTGTCTCTGGGGTGCTGTGGGCGTGTCTCTGGGGTCCTCTCGCTTGTCTGCGGAGCGTCTTTCGCCGGTCGGCGGTGGCGTTTTCGCTGCTCCGTGGCGCGTTTCTCGAGGCCGTGCGGGACGGCTGGTTTGTACGGGCCTGTTACCTGCTGCACTGTGCCGTGAGTAAACTGCGCCCCACTGGGACGCAGCGCGGGGGCCAGTTTGCACCCAGCAGACAAAGTGTGCCGTCACCTGGGTGTGCAGTGTTATCAGGTGTGAGCCGCGCCGCGCGGAGGCTACCCTTGAGAAGTAGCACATCATTAGGAACATATTAACAACCCGACGCGCACCGCCGCGGGTCACGTCCCGCTCCCGCTCCCGCACCGGCCCCGCGTGGGGTCCGAGCCTGCGCCCGGTTCCTGCGGCACCAGGCGGGCCGGCGTGGTGTGCACAACCCCCCCCCCTCCCCCTCCCCCCCACCCCACCCCACCCCCACCTCTACCTTGCAGGGTCACAGTGCTGGACACCTGGTGGAGAGTAGTCACTGGTATGGCCTGACTGGGGTATAAACCCACAATAGCACAGCAGGACAGGAGCCTCTGTGACAGCAAGTGGGGATTCGGATTCGATATAAGGCGGGAGATGGCAGTGTGCAGGGGTGGAAGGTGTATGAACACTTTTAGTGGAGGGCCTCTTTGCTTACTTGCAGCTGTGCATTGTAATGTTCTACCTATGGGCCTGTGTTGGGTCTGGGAAAACCTGAACCTGGGAAAGCCAGATTAAAGCTATATCAGACCCCCCCCCGCCCCCACACTTCTTTTCAAGTAATAGTTCCGCTATCTGAACCTCCTGATGAAACGTTTACTGTGACTGTCATTCATCCGCAGATGTGACAGCCTTCTGCAGCCCTGTTATCGTGTAGGACATATTCTAATCCACTGCTCTATTTTACTATGCCTTCCGAGTTTTGTGCGTATAAAGACTTAACAGCATTCCCAAAGGCACTCGCCTTGTATATCAAAGTGACTAAATAAATTTAGGTAAATGTGGGAGATTATACAGAAAAAATGTATGTGACTATATACATATACTTGTCTATTCATTTCATTCATACATTATTTTATTAAAACCATCATTCATGATCTCACAGTAAATATTAAGCAGTTTTGGAATCCTGCTGGTGATAAATTGATAGATATTTGCCTTTAAAAAAAAAAAATGCACACAAATACATACAGGATGTAGGGAGCTCTCAGGGGACATGACCATTAAAATGTACAGGGCTTATTTCAAAGCAGTGTACCTGTGTTGGTTTTATTGAATGACTATTCCCATGAACCGCACTATCTGACCATATTGATAGATAATTGCCATTTTAAAAAAAAAATGCTGTCCATATTAAAACCGTACTCGCCGACCGTGTTTTCCGACCGGATCCCCTGATTGTATTTAGCGGAGCGCGCTCTGCAGTGAAGCTGTCTGACCGCTGCCTCTGTGCTGGGTCTCTGTGAACAGGCTGTGCTTTCCGAGGGGGAGCCGGGGCACCGTCTGCGGGGCAAACGCCCCCAGGAACGGGCCGAGATTGAGCAAATGTTTCCCAAGGTAAGTGTCGAAACCGCAGGGCTAGTAATCCCACTTAAATAGGGCACCGAGAGGCAAACACACCTGCCAGGGCGATGCATACACCCCTGGAGTGAGCAATGGGTGGTGGTGATGGGGGGGGGGGGGGGGGCTCTGTCCTGTTTTTGGAGCTTACTGTGCCCCCCCTTTCCTCCTACAAAACGTCTCCAAAAACAGTAAACCTTTAGGCAGCATGTAAGATTTGGAACCACCATGCAAAGCACTGTCATGGAAGAATGTGTCTGAAATAGCTCCTGGGGCTTCTTCGCTGGCACTCTTAAGAATAAACACGTACGGCTTCGCTCACATTCAGCAGGTTTACTAATGAGCTGCCTCATCTCAATGTTAGACACGCATATTTTTTACTTATTTGTCCCTTCAGAATTATGAACAGATGTGCTCCAAAACCAAGAAAATGAGATTGCCAAAATGGACACCACCTCCCTCTCTCTCTTTCTCTCTCAATAATGCCATAAAAAACAATAGTTCTGTTTATTAATTTGACAGGGATGTGTACTATACGTAATATGGATGTTGGTGTACCCAGTATGTTGTACCTCAAATGTACTCAGTTTATTTGAGTTTGGTCAAAGGCTAATTCTCAGCTGTATATCAGGACAGTATGACAGAAATTAGGCTTACTGCTCAACATACCCAGGAAGTGGTAATACCATTGTATTCCGCATTCTGCTTCTGAACTCCCAACACTGTCCCTGATTCAGACATGGAGGTTCTCATTTCTTTTGTTGAGATCCAAAGGCAAGAAGGTGGCATGAAGTAGAAAACTCACAGTAGGGAGGGGAAAAGATGGAAATTTCAGGGGAGAGGAAGGACAGTGTAGAAGGGTTGCAGGAGATGGGATCGGTGGGAGGAGGAAGGAAGGGAGAAAGAGAGAGAGAGAGAGGGAGAGAGAGATGAGCAGGGTGGGGGTTATGTGGACAGGCATGCGGGGTTGGATGACTCTCTTTTTTCTCACACCTCGGCGTCAAGCCCAACCTGGGCAAACAGAGCCAGGCCTGGGCCGGGGGGAAGGCAAACAGCGGGCAGACAGGCCGGGCCGGCCCGCGGGCAGGGGTATTACTCACCCCCCCCCTCCCCGGACCCGCTGACAGGTCTGTGAGGAGAATGCCTCAGCCTCAGCAGCCCACCATCCATCACAGGAGAGAGACAGCCATCTTCTCCAGGGCCGCAAACCCCGGCCAGAACCGGGGTGCTGACTGGGGGATTCTAACCCTATTGGGCTCCACTGTTAATTCTGGTGCATGTAGCTTGGACCTCCTTCTCGCCATTCTTTAGTGACTAATAACGAATATGCGCAAAACTGTTCATGTGTAATATTTAGGGAATAAGTAATCGACTGAACACATTATTCTCTCCGCTGAGGTAAAGGTGAATTAAAGTTACTTACGGTGGCGTGTAAAATTAATTGGCTGTGGCTTTAAGGCTGTTAAAGTCCAGACCAGGAGCACTGAACGGAATTCTCAGTGTGAGAATATCAGTTAACAAGAGTGACACATTCACTGAAGGCAGGTCTTATTCCAACATAAAGTCACAACGGTTACGAGGTGAATTCACTAATTTAAATACAGGTGTCACACCTGCTAAAGCTGCTGATGCATGCCACACAGAGTGCAAGTACCTGTAGCTGTCCTATTTAGAGATCTACCTGTGCATTCTATTGCCAAGGCTAGTGCCATGTAACAGTAAACAGACAGTGTTCTTGTTTCACCACAGGTTGTCACTGTATGTTTTTTTGCCATTGAGCTACTTATTACTTTTTAGTGTTTTTTTTTGTTTTTTAACTTGATATCCATTTATATGGCTAACTACATACTCAAGCAATTCAAGTGCCTTGCTCAAGGGTAAAATAGCAGCGTGCTACCTGGTAATCAAACCTGTAACTTTTTACAAGCCCTGTTCCTTACCCACGATACTACACATAAAGGTATTTTTGTGTTATATTTTGGGGTAGGTAACTGTGCCCAAGTTTGCGACCCTACAGCCTGGCTTTCTGGAGCAGTTCAAACCCAGGACCCTTTCCCAGGTAAGTGAGCCAACTTAATTTATGGCACATGCTACATTTCAGTGGCAGTCAAGAGTGCAGTAGTTTTAAACATGTCCTTATAATGTACATTCTTCTGGAACATCTCAGTGAGAACAAAGAAACAAGAAACGTGGAAACAAGATTTTACTGTTTTTCCACCATCATCGGCTTGGGACAGCAAACTGAACCTCTTTGCCATCCCAAGAAGAAAAGAACTTTCCTTATTCTTCCTGATGGGCAGTCATTGATAAATGCTTCCTGCTGCTGTGATGTCACTGTAATTTCCCACACGTTAGCTGAAGATATGCGAGCCACCACAAAAGACAAGGGAAACAGAGCTGAGTGTGCTAAAGCTGCGTCTCATGCACAGCCGTTCCCTCACCAACATGGCCGCCACACAGAGGTGAGAAAGCCTACTGCATACCATATGAAACCACTGTATTAATTGATTAAGAAATCTCACATTAGCCCATTGAAAATGAATGACCCAGACTGAGCATGATATATAGATTAAGCCTCAAATAACTTCATAAATCTTTGATTTAAATTGTAAATTTGAAGATAGAGTATTGCACAAATGGGAATGCTGTTGGTGTGTGTTTGTTTGTCAGCTTTTCAGGACATGCACAGGACAGAATGAAAATTGTTGCTTGTAACTGCATTACCTGTTGAGGATAAAATATGGAAAAAAGTTGAACTGAGCAGCAGGAGGAGGAGGGAGAAGTTTCCTCATTTAACTTGATACAAAAAAATTGCACTGGGTTTGTTTTTCTTTGTTTGGTGTGAACTCTGGAACAGACTGCTGAATGGAAAGAGAATGTCCCTACACTGGGAAGAGGAGAACAGCATCCGTAGCCTGGTCAGTGGTGTCCTTGTGTTTGGAACACACACATCTTAGGCCTTGCTGAACCCTTTATATCTTGGCAACATTGTGGCAGATGTACTATACCATAAAAAATCATAACAAATGTTTGAGTAATGCCTTAGGTTTTGTGACAAAAAATGTCCATAGTAAATTTCTGGTACTTTAGAGAGAAAAATATTTGTTTCTACCTGGTTTCATGAAGAGAAACCAGTATTTTATTAATTTATTTATTGAAATGGCTGAGTGACTTTTTGGGGTTCCCTCTTTCTCGCCCCCAAGATGCAGTATGTGTTCCCTACTGATGACTCAAGAGTGAAGCAGAAGTGCACTGGGAAACAGTTCCTGCCTTGCTTACCACCTAAGACCACCGTGAAAGAGACTTCTGCCCCTTCTCCACAACATAACACAGCACCCCCAACACGGTTGGCTGACTGAATTTTATTATTGATAACTATGATTAGCAGATGCAAATCCAAGGCGTGCTTTATACAGAAGTATATCATTGTTCAGTCAGATTAAGCGTTATGACCCAAAGGTAAAAATGGTAGCAACCCTTCTGGAAACCTATAGCATTCCAATGACAGCAGGGATTCCCAAACCTTTCTATTTCAAGAAAAGATATATACTCATGGACATTAAAAGGTAACATTTTATTTAAATTAATTTGCTGAGGACCCCTGGCAATTTCTTTGGAACCAGAGTTTGGGAACCCCTGCCTGACACCACACTGCCATCCCCATTTTCACCTTCTCCCAGAATGAGGCAAACCAGCTCAATGAAGGAGTGTCCCACTCTCCTGGTGAAGGTCATTTATTTTTCTGAATTTATGCCATTTCAGCATCACAACTCCTGAGGGGATCCCAGCAGAAGCAGAGATAGTTGCCCCAAAGCCCCCTGACCCTTTAACCTTGGAGGAGGTCAGTCAGCAACACACTGTGGTGGTGAGTAAAAGTCTCCCCATACAAGAGTCCAAAGTGATGGTTCAGTTTGAAGTCAAAATGAAACGCGTGCACACATACTTTTTGTATGATTCCGTTTAGGTCATAGACCGTCTCTGTAAAACTTGGACAAATTATGTTGGGAATTCCAACACGTTGGAAAGTCCAGAAAGTCCATCGGTCCTAGGAACCTCCACAACGATGACACTGTCCACAACAACAAAACCTGAAGCAGAAAAAAGTGAGAATGTGCCCAGTTATGCTATGCTAGAATTTGGACTGTGATGCTGTGAGGGCAGGTACCAGTAGGGGACCCAGAATCTGAGAAGGGGCCCAACTCTGCTTCACAGAAGAAACTGAACATACTGCAAGAACGTGGTGAGAGGAGGACTGTGACTGAGCAGGCCTTTTGAGCTCTATGAGGCACTGCATTACATGTGAATGACGAACAAAACCATGTGATCTTTGTGAGCGTTGTGTGTTATGTTATGGTGTGAATGGTTTTAAAGAGAGATATCAAGTTTACAGAGTTTTACGGAGATAGCAAGAAATTCTTGATCTTTTCATAATCAGGATATATGCTAATTAACTATCAGTTGTGCCTTTCAGCCTTTGTATTATTTGTGAAGCTTGATATTGCTTCAGATCTTAACTTGTTCCGCTTCTGAGTGTTTTTAAGTATCTTCAATGTTTCAGTTAGCTAGGTTCAATAATACCAATATTCGTGTTATAATTATTAAAAGAAACTTTACTTTGTAGTAAAAATGAATTTTACTAAGTTATTTCCCTTTTGACCTGCTGGGTGGCTCATCTTGTTAAGGCATGATCTAGTACACAAGTGGGCCCCACAGTGTGGTACAGAATCCAGGCCATGCCAGTGACGCCCGTGGCTGGCAGCCAGGTGCTGCAATACACAGCTGACACTTGCTTCAACCAGTGATTGGACGGTATTAGTCTGCAGGGATGGTAATGCCTCACTGCAAATAAGTGATCCTTGCTGGTTGAACGGGTGTCTGCAGTTCCACCTGTTAAACTGCATAACTAGTGCCTTCCTCCAACTCATGTCTGTGTGTGCCTGACTTTTAAAATGTGGTGTGATAGGAGGCTGCAGCTGGTATCAGCACATGCTTATCTGGGCATTTCCCAATTGATAGCAGTGGATGCAGCGATGAGCAATGAAAAATGATTAGCCATTTTTATATGTACAGTACAGTATATGGACAGTAAGTACTGGGACAGAGACTGTTTTTTTTTTTTTTTTTGGCTCTGTCCTCCAACACACCAGATTTGAAATGGACCAATGAATAAGAGGTGAAAGTGCAGACTGTCAGCTTTAATTTGGTATTTACATCCACATTGGGTGATCCCCATTTTATACACAGTCCCCTTATTTTAGGGGACCAAAAGTAATCAGACAAATGAACATGATCTTAAAGTCAGCATATGTAGTACTTGGTTGCAAATCCTTTGCATTTGGTGAGTGCCTGAAGTCTACAACCCATAGACTTCACCAGATGTCGAGTATCCTTAGGTTCTTGTGATAAGCTTTAGAAGTTGGGTATTCTCTTGTGATAAGCTTTGAAGTAAAATTTAAACACACTGTAAGAGGTTGGGGATATTCTTACATGCTGTTGCAATATTATAAACTTGCAAATTGTAAAACTTTTCTGTGGGTAAAAAGGGAAATTTAAAGCTGTTTTGTCCTATTTTTAATATTTAGTCATTTTCAGACTGACTGAATAGGAATACAAAATTAACATTTTAAGCATTGTAGTGAATATTTTAAAAAATTTCTTCACAAGAAAAAAAAACTTTAGAAGTATAGGAAATCCATTAGAAAATTTTCAGAGACAGAAAATATGATGAATTGCGTATTTTCATGTTTTAATATAAATAAGCTTGTAAGAAGATTCACTGCATTCTTTGTTTCTTGAAATACTGTATATGGGTGGAGGTCTTGTGGTAGTGAATTCACTGGTCATTTTTTCCCAGTGAAGAAAACGTTCCAGCCTTGGTTAAGATCTAGGAAAGAAACAGTTGTCTTTGAGAAGGTGTTTTAAATACAGAAAAAATCCATGTTACATGTAGACTGAATTCATAATGCTGGAATGAAACACACACACACACAGATCTGTCAAATACAGTTATTTAGAATGTCAGACTTGGCTTGAATTTTTAATGATCCCATTCACTGGATTAATTTGTCCAAATGTATCGCTTGTACCACAACACGAGGACGTTATGAAACACCATTGCTTTGTCATTCGCCAGTGACTTTAAGGATGCTCACCTGCTAACGTATCTCCATTCTTAATGGCCAGTTGAACATTCTGTGAAAAGATTTGATTATGATGATAGTGATTATTATTATTATTAGTAGTAGTAGTAGTAGTTGTTGTTGTTGTGGTATGACAGGAGTGACGTCATCAGTGGTGTTGGAAATCGATTCGTAATACTCAAAGCATTTATTTTACTGTAGAATCACAAATCTTACAGTTAAAAAGCGATCGTCTCAAAATCACTACAACCTCGTAGGCGATATAATTTACCTGGCTTAAACACCCCACCATACGCTCAAATGCGTGCAGAGATGACCGTACTCTTCGTAACGCCAGAAGTTCCTGCTGTAGCCACAAAATGACATGTTATCCCAGGAACTTCCGGAGCTACGTGTCTGCTTACATTTTAAGAGGAGTTATAACAACCTACCTGCAGCTGTTTCAGTTCTTTAATTTCGGCCGCGCGGAGATTCTCACGAATATTAATTTCAGACATTATTTGCCAGGAGTAGCCGTTCTTGAAAAACCAAGACCCGGACAGCTTGAAAGTTGGCGCCTAGAACACTAAAGACCAAAATAATCGAGTGTAGAAAGGGTCGATAATAGAACGCTACTATGAAGCAATCGTCGTTAGCCCTTTCAGTTTCACATAAAGTATAGTTCATTCTTATCTTTTATACGGTCTATGATTCTTATACTTATTAGGCTAAAGTAAACACTGTTCTGCCATTCATGTAGCTTACATTACAAGGTTATATATACAGTATCATGTCAAAAGTATTAGGGCACCGGTGGTTCTTTAAAAAAAGGACTCTGGGTTGAGAAGGATTCAGGTATAGGCTATGCGCATTTATTGAATAACAAACCAAAATATCCTATAAACTTTTTTATTTTTCAGTTTATACCTAGGCCTACAATAACACAAAAAATGAGTTTCACTTAAAAATAATATTAGACATGACTTTCCTCAAAATAGCCTCCTTTGGCATTAATTAAAATTAGACGAATTATTGGAAATATCCAATTATTTTGCAAATGAGGGTGGGAGAGAGATGGAGGGGTAGTTCAATTTACTGAAATCTTATCTACCTTAAGTTTAAGTTAAGTTTTTTTTTTTTAGACCATTACATATACATAACTATATAACATTATATTTGTATTAAATTTAGCACATTAAATTAAAAATAAAAATTACACTATGTTATTAATTTGGCGTCACCACAATTTACCTAGCAATAAGAGGGGTCTCATAGTCACATTCTTTAAATTCAGATAGAATAGTCTATATAAAATTTTTTTTTTGCTATTATAGGCCTACGTTAGCCTTTTATTGGCTGGGCCTACGTCATAGTCCTACAATATACTGTCAGGTAGGCTAGGGCGCTAGGCTACAACATATTAGCCGCAATTTATGCTACTGAGGGAAATAGCTGTGCCTAAAGAAATTACTTTACGTTAGTCTATAGGCCTATACTGAATTGATTGATCCGGGGGAAAACGGATTTTCGACGTTGATATTTTGGCTGGTGCGTCTCGATTTGTATTTAGTATCCCTTTTATGTGGCGTGCAGACAGTCGTTTCCGTTTTGCGGGCATTTAGTGAGTTCTGTGAGTTGTGCGTTTCCTGAGCTTTGTCACCTCAGCACTGTGATTCCCACGGCCTATGAAACTACTTAAAACCTCACTGCCTCCACTGTGGAGCAATTCTGTCATCTCCATATTTACTTTTACATAAGATAAATAAGTTGTTATTACTTTATTATCCTATGAAACGTAGCCATTCGAGTATAATCAACTTTGGCTTGCACGTACAGATTAGATCATATAATAATGATTACAGCTTAAATGATGATTAGCCTGTATATGTGTCAATACTATTGACAGTTTGTCTGTTGCTTTTAATTATAATAAAAATCTGATATAATAAAGTATGGCAATATCTTAAATCCCTTTGGCAATTTGTTTACCATAGGTTGTTTGTGGGTATTTTGTGGTATTTATGCAATTTATAGCACAACCATATTTCTACGAAAAGCGTTTATTGTTATTTTTCGACAAAATGTTGCATGACATATATAAGCAAATACATTATTCACAAATGTGTAACACAGTAACCTCTTGACTATCATATACAAATTTAAAGGCCATACAATATAAACAACATCTGGAAATGTCTCGTTTCCCTGTTGCAGGTGTTGCTTTGATATAGGTGTAAATATTTGCAGATTTAAGTAAAGTAGCTCTATTCAAATTTGCTGTGGGCAATTGACTTCAGACGGCACTTTCCTTCTTGACTGATATGGCCGCGTCCGACCAATGACGAACAGGAAGGTACACATCAAAGCAAAGTCCAGCCAACCAGCTTCTCTCCTAAGTCCCGTAAAGTGTCGTGACGGAGGTATGAGACTATTTAGCTGGAACTAATCAGACTGATGACTTCAAATCAATTCTCTGATAAATTTTTGTGAAACATGGGAATATACTGCCTGGACTGAAAGTCGTATTTACAGGATACACTAGCATTTTTGATACAAAAGCTAGCCTCACCATAAAGCCCTGGAGATTTTGAACAGAATGGCATCCAGTACCAGCGAATGCCCCGGGAAAAGTATCCAGTACCGAGTTGACCATCTCCTGAGCGCAGTTGAAAACGAATTACAGGCGGGGAGCGAGAAGGGAGACCCCACTGAAAGAGAGCTCAAAGTCAGTCTGGACGAAAGGGAACTGTGGCAGAAATTTAAGGAACTCACCAATGAGATGATTGTAACCAAGAACGGCAGGTAAATATACGGACCTGGCCACACAGAATATACATACTGCCTAACATGTTGTATTTCGTTACTGTTTATTACATTTATATTCCACAGTTTTGATTAAATAGTAGGCCTACGTTATCAACTGGAAAGAGTTTTCGAGGTGATTGTACAATTGATCTTGAATTTCATTGGAAGTCATAATAATAGCAATTTTCCAAATTATACTACATCATTTATTATGAAATAAATCAGTGCAAACAGACTCGATAATGCGTATTAAGAAATAGAATATATAATAATGAAAACTGCACATAGAATGAGAATTCAGTAAGATACTGATAAATTGTTAACTATTGGACTAGCTGGGAATGGGAAAAATATGTTTTCCCATTTACCGTTAATCATTCGTGACCACTTATTTTTCAAAAAATAGATCGTGACATTATTCCCTGTTCCAGGCGGATGTTTCCAGTACTGAAGGTGAGCGTATCGGGACTGGATCCAAACGCTATGTACTCATTCCTGCTGGATTTCGTGGCAGCAGACAATCACAGGTGGAAATACGTTAACGGGGAGTGGGTCCCTGGAGGAAAACCAGAACCACAGGCCCCCAGCTGCGTGTACATCCACCCAGACTCGCCAAATTTCGGAGCGCACTGGATGAAAGCCCCTGTTTCCTTCAGTAAAGTCAAATTAACCAACAAACTCAACGGAGGCGGACAGGTTAGACGATATTTTATCTAAAGGGAAAAACGTTTATCTACTTTGTATATGTATCAAAGATCCTTATCAGCTTCAGATCCTTGACGACTAGTATGCCGCGGCCTGTATTTGAATTGGGTAAATATGGGTCAAGAAGCTCATTAAGAATTTTTGTTGCCTTTCCAATAATTACTATGATCCCTTCATTAATTTGCTCCCCAGATCATGTTGAACTCCCTCCATAAGTATGAGCCCCGTATCCACATAGTGCGCGTCGGCGGCCCGCAGCGGATGATCACGAGCCACTCTTTCCCAGAGACACAGTTCATCGCTGTCACCGCGTACCAGAACGAGGAGGTTTGTGCGCGCCACATATGTTGGAATTCGTGAATACCTTTTCGGGTTCTATGAAGACTTTTATCTGGGTATAACACCGCAGTACTTCCAGGGGAAATTACATTCACATAGGGGATGCGTAATGTGGTGACAAAATGCGGCCACCAGTTTAATTAGTACTACTTCTGCCATTGTACGGCTCAACGAACTGATAAAACATCACAGTTCATTCTAAATAAATTAATATTTTATAATTACCCACAGTGTACCAATCTCCATCCCTGATTTTCCCGACAGATCACTGCACTTAAGATCAAATACAACCCCTTTGCCAAAGCTTTTTTGGACGCTAAGGAAAGGTATGATGCCTCGACGATTTTTCAAACGTGAAAATTATTCTACCGAAATGTTGTTTGTTGGCTACTGTATAATTTGTATTAATCTGTATATAATCTATAATCTGTATCATTTTATGTTCTAAATAATTCCCCTTTATAGAACTGATCATAAGGACATTATGGATGACGTTGGGGACAACCAACAATCTGGATATTCCCAATGTAAGTCTTATATAACTTTTACATTGTCTGCTACATGCAATTTGTACGTACAAGATATTATAATAAATGAATAAACAAACAAACAAATAAATATCTCATGTGCATTAACCAACATTGATATCAATGATTGTGCAATTTAAAGGAGAATTTCAACATTGTTGGATAGAGATACTGAAGAAAAATTGAATGGGACAATAATGCATTACAAATTAAATCCAGTCTGTACTCCTCAGAAATACTTGTGAGATATTTTCTTCATTAGTATTTTGCAATAATGCCTACTTGGCTTAAAACATGTTTTAGCATTACAGTTTTGACTGTGCCTTCTGTGCTTTTGCCAAATAAAAATATCTGTATTTTAAGATAAGCCCCTTACTTGGATTAGCCATGCACAGCACAGTGGTAGTCACTTTGCAAAAACCAACAAAAAAGCCAAACAGAATTACTTCATATGATAAACATACCCCCCCCCCCTCCCTCTCTCTCTCCCCCTCCAGTAGGTGGGTGGTTCATTCCTAGTACAGGATCTCTCTGCCCCCCAGCGAACCCTCACCCCCAATTTGGAGGATCCCTGTCCCTGTCTTCCTCCCCACACGGCTGCGATCGCTACTCTACCCTGAGGAATACCCGCTCTGCACCGTACCCCAGCCCCTACACCCACAGAAACCCATCGCCAAGTGAGTGGCTTCATCCCCCGCCAAACCCTCACATACATACACACGTACGGCCGCACACACCAACCTGTACCCATCGCCAAGTGAGTGGCTCCATCCCCCGCCAAACCCTCACATACATACACACACGTACAGCCGCACACACACCGACCTGTACCCGATGCCTCTCCCCCTGCTAAACGGGAACCTTCCCTGTGGAATGCCAGGCATGCTCTTCCCTTTGCAGACACCACCCTCTGATGAACCCCCACAAACAGCCACAACCATGGAATGCACAAACCCACTAGCACCATGCACCCTCTGGCCCCTGGCTCCGGGTGCAGTGTGCAGTGTGCAGTGTGCAGTTTGCTGTGTGCTGTGTGCAGTGTGATGTGTGCTGTGTGCAGTGTGGTATGGCTCTAGTCCTACCCTAGTCAATCTGGCTGTAATCATATGCGTAGCGATATTTGTAATTATAATTATGTATATGTATACATACATAATTATAATTATACTCTTGCAACCCAAAGGTTACAGGTTTGGATTTCCAGGTGGGTCAGTGTCCTTATGCCTTCAATCAAAGTGCCTCTTTTAAATCCAGAATTCAGAGCATTCCTAAATAAATGTACTTTATCAAAATGCTGAATAAAAAATGCTGACTGGTAGCTTGTGCTTTGGAGGAGAGCAAGTGCCTGCTTGTCTTCCGAAGTTGCAGCGATGAGACAGGTGCACAAATGCAGCTTGTGCCCTCCAGATTGTGTGTAATGCACCTTTGAGCCCTGCCTTGGTGTTTGTTGGTGGTGATGGTGTTTAATGTGTGGTGCTTCACGTTGCCTTGCAGCCAGTTACACAGACAACTCATCAGCCTGCCTGTCCATGCTGCCTGCTCATGAGAACTGGTCCGGCCTGCAGATGCCCACCCACTCCAGCATGCTGTCCATGGGTCACAGCACCAGCTCCAGCACCACCTCAACGTTAGTCTGCCCTGTCCTTTCCCATGAGCACTCTGTCGCCCACACGCCATACGTATGCACACACTCACCCGCATTCATACATATGGGCCTGTATTCAAGACATATGTGTCCTTAACTTTGTCTTACAGGCAAAAGCAAGTACTTTTGAGTGCTTTTGTTGGTTAAGTACACATCTTTTTGTATTATTGTACTTTAAAATTGAAAAAAAAAAGTGTACTTTAGTTTGTTATTCAATATACGTGCATATATTAAGTGAATTCTTCTCTACGCAAAGTTTTGTGCGTGTGTGTATGTTTGAGTGTATATACAGTGTAACAATGAATATGAGGTTAAAACAGAATGTCCACTTTAATTCGGTGATTCATGTGGCAATTACAGCCCAAAAAATTGTGTCACAGTCCAGATACTTATGGATGTCATCGAATGTATCTGTATTTCTCCTGTGAGACAATAGGTAATGCTGTATTACTGTACTGTATTATATATACTGTATTATACTATAATATTCACTATGCATTATGTATTGTGTTTTATTGTGTTATTTTAACAAAAATCACAAAAATATATGTATGTATAATATGTAAATGTAAATTCAGTTCTCCTTTGATTATGTAATGATTATATGTCTTCCTTGTTTCATAGGCAATACCCCAGCCTGTGGTCAGTGGGTAACTCCTCTGCCACCCCAGTGTCCCAGTCTGCCGGGATGTCCACTGCGTTCAGCTCTTCTTTCCTACGAGGCTCCACCAGCCACTACCCAGGCCTGTCCCATCCCGGCACAGTGCCCCCCTCTGGCTCCCCGCTGTATGACAGCACTGTCCCAACGGACTTGCACGACGTGTCCCAGTACGACATCTCGCCCCATGCCCGCCTAGCAACCGCCTGGACCCCCATCACTCCCCCCTCCTTGTAGGGTGGTGCACTTCCTCATGGAGACAGTTGCCCAGAGACTGAATGATTGTACCTGAGTTGCTACCGCAGAGACTGAATGATTGTGCTTGAGTTGCTACCATAGAGACTATGATTGTGCTTGAGTTTGCTTGTGCTTGAGTTGCTACCATAGAGACTGTGTGATTGTGCTCGGGTTGCTACCATAGATACTCTATGGTACACTCTAAAATACATCATTAGAAAAAAGCACAAAGAATTCAGTCCAACTACTGATGAACATGATGAAGCAAACGGGACCATATAGAGCTCTTACCTACTTTCTTGATGTGACATGAACACATTAATAAGCATTAATTGTATTTTACCCTCTGTGGTCATGTGAAGCTGAGATAATTAGCATCTACTGGCACACGAACACCTGCTTTGTTGAAAGAAAAATTAGACCATAGATGTAGTTTCTGTTTTCTCTCATGCTTTCCCTTGGTTTTACTCCCTGACTGGGAGTTCCCTAATCGCGCTCAGGGAGCGATTGTCTTCCCTGTCACGTTAGCGTTGTGACACTCACCACGACCTCCATCGTCGACTCAAGAGCGCACAGACAGTCATGTGCTCACCTTCAAAAGCATGTGTGATGTTGCTGCTGCTGCTTACACATATGTTTCATTTCAAGAGACCATGGCATTATTAATGCCTGTCCAGGTCTGTATAATTGAAGAGCCACCATTTTGTTATGGCTGCTTCCCATACATTTTGGCTCAACACTGTCTGATTTTTTCCACCATGAGATATAATTTGATAATGGATACATCTTTTAAACAGGAGATGTTGAAGGCCACATGAAACTGCCGTGGATTATTTATACTGTATGTTTGAACGTCTTTGTACACTTTTTGTAGCATAGCACTTTTTGTGCTAATTGTACAGACCATCCCTTGCCTTGTCAATATTGTAAATATGAATATAATTTGGTTTATTTTATTGTTATGGGAAGGATGAAAAAACTCTTTTTCGGGGATTGTATGTAATTCATTTATGTGTATTTTGTGTTCACAAGCCAGGAAAGAAATATCTTATTGTAACGTTACTCATGAGCTGTTACCAAAGTGAACATTAAAGGGTCTTGCTATAGGTGTGATGCTGTTTGTCTCCTGATTGTCTAAAGACAATTCTTTGTTTTTTCTAAATATATATATACACTGTGCAAACTGCTTTTTAGTCCCCATGATTTTTTCCATGTGTCCTGTCACAGACATCTAGGCAAAATGTTTTCCTTCTCATCACTGTAACAACTTTTATCAGTTCTGGGGGAGGGGAGAGATTGGTGCATGCATCCTTCATAACAGGTGCAATCAGGAGGGATTCTCCAATGCAGTTATCACATTGGATGACTGCACAACTGTCAAAGCTAGTGCAGCAGGCTGACTACAGGTACCAAGTTGATCATAAGAGGCATTTTTTCAGTTCCAGTTAAGCACCAATCCTTGGGATTTGTGACCATTTGATGGTGGGATCCACCCCAGGTCCAGCCATGCACCAAGAGCACAGACTTCTGTATACTGTATTCTACCCAGCTGCTCCCTGTAGGATCCATTTTTGAAAAACAAAAGTGTCTCGAGTGGGTGGTATGAACTTCAGTGCTTGTGCAAATTATTCTCATGAAATTCTCCTTAAAACGGCACATTTTGACCGAATTACATGTATTTGGTCTGAAGCCATGTCACGTGATATATAGAGCCAATTACAAGTGTTTGTGGTCTGAAAGGATTTCACGTGATATATTATAAAAAATATGGCAGCCTTAAGTGTCCCAGTATTGACATCCTTGATTACTGACTGAGCGAGGAGCATGTTTAAAGTGTGGGGTGACAGGGTCAGAGCGCCTGCAGCTTTGAGCAAGCACGAAAAGCATACTGGCTCTGTTTAACAAATCTGGTGAGGAACGGGGGAAGGGGAAAGAAAGACAGCTCGCAATTCACAAACCTCACTGAGAGCTGAAGCCCCTGGTCTTGCTTTTGTGTACACCGACATGTTCAACTTTGTTTGAACTCACCTAACGCGCTTTATTTTATTGTATTTTTAACCGAAAGTCGCAAGCATACTTATCCGCACGTTGGTTGCGCAGTAGCCAAACTATCAAGAGCTGTCATAGGCCTACTCGTTTATATAAACAAAAAGGCCTATACAGAATTAAACTTTTTTTGTAGTTTTGTTATGTGTCCAGTGTTTATTTCCTAGTTTTGATTTAGCAGTATCAACTGGGGATCGTGTTTATAAAACACCTTATTTTCTTGGATCGTATAAATATTTTTGTGACCGATGCTCCCCGAGGCCTCACTCAAAGTAGCTGCTCGGAATTGTACCACGTCTGCGCCGTAAACTCGTGGGAGAAGGCCCCGGAATATACGCTCTGCTTGGAGCACTTTAAACACAGGTAGGCTAAATCAAATGTTTACAGTCCCATCTCAAGTTTGTTGTTTTGCATTTGTAACATTTCTGCGGCGGCTCCGGACTTTTTTCCTGGATGGTTAATGATGGTTGGTGACTGGCCCAGCTCGGCCTTGTGTACTTTGCTCTTATGAGAGAATTCTGCTCACATAGGTGAGGAATTACATCCATCTACAGCGGCTGAGATCGCAGAGAAAAAGCTGCCGAGACCCGGAGAACGCGGGCCAACGTCTGCCGAGAAACCGCGGTGATTAACCTTTGAGTCCCGGCCTGTCACTGTGTTTAATTCACAGATCCGTGAGATGAGGACGATTCTCTCCGAATTAATAATCACTACATTTCCGCCCCTTGCCCCATGACTGCATCTGACAGGTTTTTTCCTCTCTGTCATGTGGTCAGTGGCTGCACAACTAACCCATGGTCGCCTTAAGATAGACCTTTATTCACCTTTTGTAAAAACGCAAAAGCAAAAATGCTATGCGTATTTTGGGCGACTATCAATGTTGTAATGAGTAAATATGCAAACGAAGTGCCTTTTTTAAAAACTCTTCGTGTAATTACTTTGTGTAACTACCCCCACAAAAGTCCTCCTAAAGTGAACGTTCTCTATATCAGTATGAAAAAGGTCTAGTGCATACAGAGCGAGACTAGCCAGCTGGCAGTCAAGTTAGAATCGGTGTGCGCATTGTGCGACTATCAGCTCCAAGGCCCTGTCACCTAATTGCTGAGCGATCAGCAGTGGAGTACGAACTCCCGTGCCTTGTGTTCGCTGCACGTTTCTGTGAACTGAGTACAGAAAGATCTTCGCTTGTTATCCGATGATTCTTCGGTGATCTCTGGCGGATGACTCTGAGCGCGAGTTTGGAGGACAGAATGTTATGTGCCCATTCATTTTTTTTGCAATATAGCATTTGAAATAATAAGCTATGTTTGCAGTTATTGCTATTCAAAAGACATTAATCTGTATATTAAGAAAACATTGAAACTTGTTAAATAAATGCATATTTATGATGATAGGCTACGAATAGTCCAATGTGATTTCTAAAGTTATATACAATGTAAAACAACTGAGTGATTGGGCCTTGACATTGAAGCAAGCTTGTACCTAGCCTGTTATATATATAAATAAATAAATAAATAGGGGCCTTAAGAGTATCTGCTTAGGACAGGGATCCGTGTTCCTTGAGTTCTCAGAAAAATTGGAAAACTATCTTAAGAACATTCTGTTAATATTGCAATATCTAAAATTATACAAAGATAAACATAGTTTACAAAAGAATGGTTTCTACATTATCAGTAATTGTGTGGTCTTTGTAATTTAGGATATATTTATATTGTTGTGAATACATATTTGATGTAGATAAATAGCACATGTAATATTTTAGATATGTTTCTACGTATTTCTATGTTAAATAGTGCTTGGCCAATGACCAATTACAGAACATTAATAGGAAATTTGGAGCAAATAATATGGACCTGTACAACCAGCTACTTTGATAGTATTTATTTTATTATTTTTATGCACACATAAACATCTCTGTAGTTTATGTATTTGGTTGATAATTAAGTGTGCACAGTTGTATTTAACACAAAAATGTAATTGTGTTTGTTTTGGGGGGGGGTTCATGGAAGGACTTTTTAACGGTTCACTGTTGCCATCTACTGGCCAGAATACTCCACATGTGGCACAACCACTGGGAGGGTGGTCGGGAGATACTTCAGTATGATAAGTTAAGAACAGCTACTAGGAATGTGCAATTTTACCTGAATTGCCATGTCTATGTAAGAGAAATTGAAGAAATACACCTAGGAACTGTAAGTATTGTATAATTAACAAATACCAAGAACAAGAAGACGAACAGAAACAACAAAAACAACTTTATTTGTGCAGTACTTTTCTTATAGGTATGCAAAACATTTTGGAGACATTTTAAAACCAAGTAATAAATATTATTACATTTAAATATCATTTACAGAATTTTGCATATACTCTTGTCCAGAGCAACCTGAAAATGTGCTTTGAACTTCTGTACAAGATTGCTTTGCATCCATATATTAGCAAGTACAGAACTCTCAGAAGACCAAATAACTGCTATCTACACAGTTTGTACTTCGGGTTTTTTATTTTTTGAAGGGTAAGTGAGGGTGGGAAGTTTAAATTTTATTGAGAGTCTGTAAATGCTTACTTCAGGTGTTTTCTGGTGATGGATCTTCAGTGTTCTTCTGAATAAATGGGTACAGAGCAGATCACATGCTGTCATCTGGTGTGTAAAGCGAGCTGCAAGACTGCATAACTGCATATTTTTAAAGAAACATGCATCTAAAGAATGTGTGAGAAGTCTGTATGACCTTGATATTTTACTTTTCATCTTAAAGTAAAACTGATCACTTCTCTGTGAGAGTTGAATTAAAATGCACCAGAGGGTGTGCAGGAGACTGAGAATTGAAACTATATCGGGTTGTATCATCATTTTGACATTGTTCTGTGAAAATTTAGAAAACTGCAGATATATTTATATAAGTTTTTCCACAATATATCAAATATCATTGGTCCTGTTTGCGATATATTAAAAAAGTGTACTTCCTTGACCTTTTCTTTGACTTTTCTGTTAAACTTAATGCATTAAATTTCTGTGGAATAAGTACAATAGCATTTGTGTTGAAAATTCATGCATAACTTGCTGTGCTGGCAAGTGGAAGTGGAAAAAAGCGGGAGATTTTATGACCTTTGAACTTATGAAAATTAAAGTTGTTCTGGCATCCAGTAAGAGTACCATCTCTTGCCTGGTTGCATACAAAAATATCCATAGCTGACTATTATTTTTGTTACCTGCTGGAAGCCAGGGAGGGTCGTTGGCCATTTAGAATAAATCGCTTTTTTTCTCCAGCAGGTGGCAGAAATTCACAGAAACCAACTTGTGAATCACATGTATCACTTGCTAGTTTGGGCCGTTGTAATCTGTAACTGGACAAAGGCATGCAAATAATACATTTGAATTCTTATGGCAATAACTAAAGGGAAAAAAACATGCATATGCAAGCACACACACAATCAGTCACTAAAGATCCTGTTGTTTATGGAATAGAGTTTTTTTTCTGCGTGGTTGAGTCTCTTTGAAGGCCTCAGTAGAACTGGCCTCAATATGACTCTTTGGCCTTTTCCATGGTAGGTCTTTTTTGACATTTAATTAGTCACCTGTTCCAGATTGCTGTACTAAATCAGGCATTTTTGGACCTTTATGGTGTCCAGACTACTCTGCAAGGCCAGCTTTCCTCTCTTGATTTGATATTGATATTGATACGTGGTTTGATCCCCTGTTATGTTCATCTCATAAAAAAGATGACTGGTCTGTTTGTGTTACCATTGCAAAGGGTGGACAAAGTATTGAAAACAGTGGTGTGGATGTTTGTAGTAATTTCTGAGAAGTGTCATTTTGGTTGATTGCATTGAATCATTATTAAAGTAGGAACATTTTGAGAATCAAATTATAGTGCTGTACTTTTACATTTTAATCATTACTAAAATTATATTAAATGAATTTTATCCCTATTTTTATCCTGCAATATAGCTGATTGCCTGCCTTATTTATTTAACAGTCTTATTTCTTCATTTTAGTCATGGGTGTGAATAATTGTTGAGGGCGCTGTAGATATGTGGTGACCACTAGGGGCTCTGGCATGCCTCTCTCACATCATTGCATGCTTTATGTTTTTCTTTTTGGCAAGTGTTGCAAATGATGCAACATCCACTTCCCTTTCAAACCAGACAATGACCTGGCCTCATCCTGAGGGGAAAGGATAAGTTATTGGATTAGAGAGAGAAAAGTGATGTCCTATGGTGGGAACAGAAGGAAATACTGGATACAAGTTTTGTGTGGGATTTGATTTTAGTGTGAACGTCAATGTTTTTTTGGTTTAGGTCCAGCTTTTCAATGGTTTATTCAGTGGCATAATATTTGTGAAAATGGTCCACCATTCCGCATGTGATTCTTAAATATGAAAATGAGCCAGGTCAGTGGGTTGGCCTGGGCATTGGAGATTGAACTGAACTCGTTCTGTAATGAAATGCCTCTTTCTTCCTCCTTATTCTTCTGCTGCAGGCTGGCTGCCTGGCGTGGCTGCTGGGGGTGTGATCAGAAATGCCGAGGGATCGCGGAGAGGAGAATGGCACGCTGTCCAAGCTGAAAATGGAGGATTTTGCGGAGCCAAATGGTAAATGGACTGCATTTATATAGCGCTTTTATCCAAAACGCTTTACAATTGATGCCTCTCATTCACCCATTCACACACACACACACACTCACCAACGGTGAAAGGCTGCCATGCAAGGTACCAATCAGCTCGTTGGGAACAATTAGGGGTTAGGTGTCTTGCTCAGGGACACTTCGACACGCCCACGGCGGGGGATCGAACGGGCAACCATCTGACTGCCAGACAAACGCTCTTACCTCCTGAGCTGTGTCGCCCCACATACCTCTGTGTGAGAGGGAAGGAGATGGAGGCTCTGTGCTGCGGAGAATGTGTGCAGCCCTTCAAATCAAGGTCAGGAGACGTTTCTTCTGGGGAGGAAACGGGAAAGCACAAAAGTAAGGTGGAAAAAAGGGTGATCTCGAGACTACTGGCCTTGTGTTCAAGGATGGATTATTCTACGGCTTGGAGAGGGGGCGGGGTTGTTGTTTCCTTGCCTGTATCTCCTCTGGTCCTTCTGGCTTAGTGTCCAGCAACTGCTTATTGCGACTTGATACTTGGTGATCCATGGTGCGCTTATTATACCAGTCCACTATAATCTTCTTGTCTTATCCTCTGTTACACATGCCTGATGGTAGTTGATGGTGCTTTGTACTGTATGTGTGGAAGGACTCCTGCAAACCGGCACTTCCCACCGACTTACTCTACTCGGGGAGAATTTACCAGTGTACACCAATCACTCATTAATACAACATGCTGTATCTTATTTCTAAAAGAGAGCCAGAAATGCTAAAACAGAAAGCTCTGGGGTCTTTATGTGTTCACGTGCAAGCAGTGCTTAGAGACGCTGTATAATGCATGGTCCCTCTTGGGGTGTCGGGGGAGGGGGTTGCTGCGGAATGGAAGGCACGCAACCTGGCGCGCACAAGCCAGGCATTTATGATGCGGTACTGCGTAAAAGCACTTGGATGGGTACCGCTACTGACGTCATAGGGGCTGAAACTTTGGCAACACCGGGGCCTTATTAATTTCACGTTATCCGGAGGGACTCATGTCTACCAAGGGCGAAACAAAACCGTTCTGTGTTCAGTTTTGTATTTATTCATTTTTATTAAATCCAATATGTTAAGCTCCGTGCTGCTACTCTAAGCTGCTCCTTACTAAAGAAGAAGAAACGAGTGTGGCGATTGTATTTCTATGGCAACTGTCAGAAATTCAGAAAACAAAATGGCTCTGGTCTCTAGACACCAGTCATTGTCACTGAACAACGTGCTGTGGTCCGTATAATTTTGGATGGCTTAAGGGTCAATAAATAGGCTATGACAGTGTATCATTTTAGATCGCCTACCGCATTGTGTATTACCTTTGTAATCAGAATGAATACTTCAGATATTCTCGGAGAACACGAATTACCCCTATAACATTAAATTACAGACATGCAAATTTGTTGTAATACGCCGTGCATATATGTATCTGTTAATAGGCCCCATTTTCTTTATAGCCTACTAGCATACAAAACGCATAAACGGAACAAATAAATCTCTAACATGCTTTAAGGCTTCAGTCTGTAGCTTAGCACGAAAACGTTTTGCACTCGTGCTCCAAACGTGGCATGAAATCAACGGGTGTGGTACTATCCACGTCAGTCGGCAAATGCATAGATTTATTCGCTGAAGATAAATTGGAATTTCGTGAGGTGTGAGATGTGTGACTGGGAAGAGCGAAGCGTTTTTAAATACATCGGGATTTCTCTCTCAAATACAATTTTCCACAGCGAGGTTTTTTTTTTATTAAACAAAAAGAGGAATCACTGTTGTAAATACTTAACATATAGAGCGTAGTCTGTCCATATTCACGCAACAGACAGAATCGAAGGCACAAAGAAAATGCAGTTTTTGTGCCAGCTCTAAAATGCCCCGAAGGCTTGATTCCCCCCCCCCCCCCCCCCCCGTAATAATCCCATTAGGATCCTATTGAAAAAAAGCTCCTTCTGTCAAAGCGGGAGCATTGACGCAAGCAAGTCTGACGTCAAGAGCTGCAGTGAATGGGAGCAAAAAAACCGAGCGCGAGGAGCGTGTTTGCCTACAGAAAACACCGAGGGCGTCATTGGCATAAATGAAACTGCCAGGAAGAAAGACGTATCTGCATGAAAACCGCACGGGTTCACAGAGGGGAAGCTGCAAGCAGACAAGATAAAAAACTAAACTGCAAAACCGTGCTTGTGACATTATCCACCTGGCTTCACATACACAGCCAAGGTTATGTGAAGTATAACTAGGTTATGTAAAATTAATCGAGTCATAGTTTTTTTTATTTTTTATCTTGCAGTTATTTATGAGAATAGAGAAAGGTATTCCGTTGCTTAGGATTTGTGCAACCATTTAATTCCAATGTATTTTCATAGAATAGAAAACCATTGCTTTGGTGCATGGGAACTTGTGATTTAAATTATCAATACGGGCTACGTTCCACAATCCGACCCGAACAGCCCTTGTGTTCTCACATATCATTATATATCAGACAGGCTAATCCTTAAAAATAGTTTTGAACGTTACTGTGACAATGAAAACACTGACCAAAAGGAAAGTATCTTCGTTTTTTCTTACTTATGGCTCAACAGGTCCATATATGAAAAGTGTAGTACACATTTAAGCTAAGAAAAACTACACACAAGTGAAGAAATGAGTTCTCAATAAACGTTTTCAGTAAACAATGTGTAGTATTTATTTTTGGTAATGTACAAGACGGGAATGGAATTCTGGGTTCACTTTTCAATTGGGTTCATATTCAGGCAAACAACAGGATCCAGGCATTCAGAAGTAATGTTATGCTATTAAGGCAGTATTCAAAATATTTATGATATTGAAAAAAAACGTGTATAATAATAACGTCCTTGATATTTGTTATATAACGAGAAATACAAGTGGTCATCCGACATTTCATCTCATAAACAAGGATACTGATGACCGTATGAAAAATATTTCGCTGTTGCATCTGCTTTCTTATATTGGCAGCGAGCTGCAGGTCGTAAAGGCAAAGTAAAACAACATATGTTTATGGTTCTGGATTGTTCCCCTGTTGACATAACCATTGGGGAAATATCAAGTGGTTTGTGTCAAAAGAAACAATCTGTGGGGACAGTATTTTGTCCCGTTAGCTGCGAGTTTCTTTTTCTCCACAAAGAACGAGAGATTTTACGTGTGTGAGAAGGAGTGCGTGTGGGAATACGAGCGGTGCAGAATTTAAAGGCTCGGGTTGCTTGCGTAGGATAAGCGAGGTTATCGTTTGAGTCCATCTGAATTGCAGCCTTGGCACCGTATGCGAAGCGAGCTACTGACGTCAACGCCTCCTCCTGGCCACGAGTGCTACCCAAGTGCTGGACCCCCTGTTTACAGCAAACTCCTAAGTTACACGGTGCCGTCACAACAGAAGCCCAACCTTAGGCTCTGGGTATTAAAAACTATAGAATACAGTGGTAGTAATCAAAGTACCTCAAACCGATGCTGAACCATGCCCGTTCGGTTGATCAGTGTCTCCCTGGCAACTGGATTAAGAAGTTTTATGAAGAGGCAGTCAAAGACGACTGGAACATCTTTAACACGTCGGGGGACTGATGGTTTTTACCATATGCACGCGAAGGTACTGTGTTCCGATTTCCCAGCACTTAAGTGTTGGTCCTCTTCTGTGTACAAGCGGGGTGATAAGAGATCAGACAAGATCCTTTCCCACTGCACAGATGTTAGCAACATCTGCCACCCGCTGCTTCTCTTGTGCGCGGCCACGGCAGCAGTGATGTAGACCTTTCCCGGTGTCTGTTTTAACATTCTATCACATTTCAAATGACAGAGCCGCACTTCTGTGGCTGCAGTGTATGCTAGTTTGTAGGGAAACAGTGGGGAGGCGCACGTTCATTCAAAGCCTCTGTGCTGGTATTATATTCCCTGTAGAACGCTGTGGAATATTGAAATGATATTTATTGAAGATCTGTTGCCTGTGTGCGTCTGAGTATTGGGCTCTAGTTGGTTCATTGCCTACCATGTCAAAGATTGTCATGACAATGCTAGAGTCGGCGATTAAAATTAAACGAATGACCGCAGTGTTGTGCTCGCCCTGGTGGATAAGAATGCCACAGTTTAGCCGCGCGTCGCCTTTGATGCACACTTTCGCGCAAAACACCGTCCAGTATAATCCCGGGCACACGTGATCAGCAAATCACCGCAGAAACGATATTTCTCATCTGTTCAGCAAAAAAAGAAGAAAAAAAGCCTAAGCTGTTTTTTTTTTTGTTCTACTGAAAAACACAGCTAATCCAAAAGCATTTGTTGTGTTGATACAATTTGATAGCATCTTCTTTCATCTGCAGTGGCCGAGCACTCGCACACCTGTCAACTTTCTCTTCTCGCATTGGTTTGGCGGAATACACAAAAGCGGAGTAGATAGAGCGGAGAGGTCTGAATTAATGGGCTTGAGGCTTGTTCGGATTTCTTCACTATCCTCTGCCTATCGCATGCACTTGCTCAACCAGTTCAAAGTGTCTCGTTTTCAACCGCCTCTCGCAGCCGCCTTGGAGCCAAACCCTGCAGGAAGAGGCATAATATTGAAAAGGATCAAATGTCGAAGAAACGTAAAACTCCTGCAGACGAAGGAGGCTTCGCGAACGCCGAGGGCTCTCCGTGCACGAGCTGCAGTGAACAAGGTAAGAACTGGGCGCCCGTCTCAAACGCGCCTGTTTCCTAAAGCTAGCGAAGCCTTTTGAATCATGCTAAGGTCACGAGTATATGTCTGGAATCGGACATATATGCAACATACGTCTCATACGTCGGATTTTCAGACACTGGCATTATCCATGAAGGTGCATGTGCAAGACAATGCAAAAGTTGAGAATTCCTATGGAAAGTAATGACGTAATTGACGATAATTTTCTTAACACAGGCCAACAGGAAAATAACAAAGTAGTACATAGAAGTGACTGCCTCATTTCACTAAGTTTGAACTTGTTGTCCTCCTTCGTTCTACAACACAAAGACGTAATTTAATTACGTCATTCCATGTGAAATCTTTGACACTTGAAGACCTTTTTTTCCTGTTCGCGGGCGCGCGCCCGCTCACACGCGTACAGAAGCCAGTTACTGTGTGGCATATTTAAGGGGGAAATAAAGGAACGTATGTTCATTTGTTAAATCATTGTTGTATATTCTCGAAATGAAGGGGCAACTATTAGAAAAAATATCAACTCCAGCACCATATGCGAACTTAAGTTAACTGTTAGATGTGATTTTTAATAGTGTCCACCATTATCCGTTATATTTATGTTTAGGTTTTATGATGCTGAGGCCTAACTGGTGAGAAAGCCATAGTCCACACAGCATGTGTTCTTTAGAACATAGAAATATTGCTTTTTTGTGTATTGCAACATTCAGATAGGCGGTTTTGCATTAGAACTCTACAAAGAGTTAATTTGACTTAATATTATTAATTCACATCTAAATCATGCCAGTTTCTGATCCCTCAAAACATGCGTTTTTGGAGAGTTTCTCTCATGGTGATTCAGGGTGCCTTCACACGTATCCTTCTAGGGCTCTGCAAGGCTCACTTCAGCTTTTTGTTTAAATTTAAGTTAATTGGACAAGAATGACCATAATATGTCATGGTTCATGCCACTTTGGCCTGGTTCCTTGTGGCATATTGGGGAGTTTTCCAGAGTTTTCTTATGTTTTGATTTACAGATTTGATTACTTGCAAATTTGGCCTTCTGTGTGAAATACTGGGAGGGGAAGACTCCGAAATGAAATGACAAATTGAGTGCTTTTGAATTCAGATGCTTTAAAATATGCACTGCATTTCATAGGAGCTGTGCAGGTTGTACTCTGTGCAGGTCTGGTGCATGTGTATAAGCATCTTCATACGTGGCAAGGACCAGATTCATTTCGCCATTGATTCAAGGCAACAGTGAATTTGCTAATAGTTTTTTAAAAGCAATGACCTCCTAAACATAGTATCAAATTACTGACCTTTGGCACCACTTTAATAATTAATATGAAATACAAATATAATGTAAAAATAATGTACCCAATATTAAATTGAATAAGCCTCCTTTTCCAAGGTGACACATGCTAAACTATTTTCAGTTATGTACGTACAAACATCCCCCACCAGACTAATAATTTTACAAAAGGAACAGCCCAACTGGCTGTAGGTTATTATAGTCAGAGATCATGTAACTGTCAAATGGAGCTTGGCTCCAAATTTTGGAATACAATGATATATGGGGACCGCAGCATTGGGTTCCTGCTCATTTTGACTCAAGATTTTGTGCGACAGTACTTACACATTTACGTTACAGTTCAGCATTTAACAAGGTGGTCTTATCCAGAGTGACTTGTGCAGATTACATTTTTACACACAATCCACAATCTTATGGATATTTTTACTGAAACTATTCAGGTTCAGTACCTTGCTTAAGGCTGCAACAGCAGCCCCACAGCTGGGAATCAAACCCACAGCATTTGATTTAAAAAACAAAGTTCTCTAACCATATTACTACACTGCCATCTTTATTAGGCCCACCAGTTTATTGTAGTGTCCCCAATGTTCATGTTTAGTCCTGGCAGAATGGGTACAAATGTGATATTTAGTCTAAGACCAACTTTGAATGCTCTCTCAAAAGGGTCTCTGGGAAATGTGGACATATCGAGAATTTACACTTGTCGTGGATGGCTACACTCTCAAATCGGCAATGGGGTTCGCACATGAACGCAGCTGCGGTTGCTGATGATTGGCCGTTCCAAATTGGGGTGTGAATTGGACGTGCTCAGCCCCACGTTTTGTGCAAAATTTATTTTTAAAAAGAGAACAAAATACATGAAAGGGGTGGCAAGGGTAAAGAACTGGTGCTCACGTGATAAGTTTTAGCCGGAATAACCTTAGTGTTGTTCGTGCCCTTGAGACAACATTGTGTAGCTCTGTTATAGAATCTCCTGCTTTTGGGGTTGCCTGCACCACGAGTCTCCCAAGGTAGTGATGGAGACCATGTGGACCAACTTGATGTGGGCCAGAACCTTGTGCCAGGTGCTCAGGCCCTCTTGTTTTTTGGCCATAGCCCATGTGAGAATCTCCCTTGGCTCACGTGCGAAGGAAACCGGGCACTTCCTGCCTGCGGAGTGGGACATCTGTTATCATGGGTAGCGCACAGCATGACACCCTTCCTCCACAATGTGCCCCCCACCCCTCTTCACTCGCTGACTAACAAGTGTAACAAGTACAATAAAGAATTTCAGTCGTACTGTATATGGTTCCTTTTGTGTACTTATTGAAAATCTTATAGTACTTTACAATAAGCTGAGTTTATACTGATCTCCAAGACCACCAATGGGTGCCTCTCATTTGGGTACAGTCAGGCAGCCATTTTGTCACCCATCACACATCAACTGAAAAGGAGTAATGTGTGATAAACTGATAAATGAATGGATCTTGAATGCCCGCAGAATGTCAGGGTCAAGCAGATTTAAAGTACGCTACAAAAAGACATCATCTACTGCAGCATGGTGTCCGCATCATTGGTCGAGCAAGGTTTTTTTTTTTTTTTTTTTGCTTGGTCCATGGGCAAGAGCACCGCCTCTTCCTGTTTTGTATTTCCAGCTTGCCTGACTTCAGCTATTTTCAGAGATTTTGTTCTTATTGTCAATATGAGTAATGAAACAAAATGCTTTATGTATAGTTATGAAAACAGGACTTTTACCTTACATGGTGATACAGAATGTCATGGGTCTGAATAGCAGAAAACCAGTCATTGAGAAATGCAGTCGATTATAATTCATGACTTCTGTGAATGAGGCCTTTGTATTTTTACTTTTTTTTATTCTAGTAGTTTTCCTATTTTAACAAAGTCAATGCTGTTTTCAGCATTTTGTCTGATATCATGCACTCAAGAAACTTCTCATTTACGGTCCGAACGCATCTTGCCTCCAAAACCAGCGAGGCAGACTGTTGGGGAGACAAAGAAAAATTCTGGGGCCACAGTTGGGTATTTGCAAGCTTGGAAACACCTTGGGGAAACAAAGTCTCCCTATCGCGAGATTCCACCTCATGGCAATAGGCTTTTTGGATGGGCCTCCAGAAAAAAGCCTCTGTTGAAGGCCATTGACAAAAATTAGCATCTGAAGTTTGTTAAATGGCATTTTTGGCCACAACATCATCAGTGTGTTTGGTGTCAGATAGGCACTTGAAAAGAACATCATAACTGGTGAAATATGGTGGTGGATCTTATTTAGAAAAATTCTGATGCTGTAGGTTTGTTCTGCATCTTCTGGTCATGTTAAGGTCAATGGAATCATGAATCTGCAAGTACCAGGACATACTGGCCAAAAATCTGGTTCCCTCTGCCAGCAAGATCAAAACTGGCTGTAAATGGATCTTTCAGCAAGAGAATGAAACTGTTAAATGGGCGCAAAACCACTGTTTTGAAATGGTCATCTCAAGTTTCCAAAAACCGATCGAAATTTGTGGTTTGAGTCGAAGAGGGCAGTCCATAAGCACAAATAAAATGATCCAAAGGCTCTTGAAAGATTCTGTATGGTAAATGGTCAAAGATGACCCACCCCCCAATGTGTTTGCCAATATCATAGAACACTACAGAATATGAATCACTTGTGTTATTCTTACAAAGGGAGGGTACATAAAGTACAGAAAACAGAGGTGTGAATATTTGTGACACATTTCTTTCAGAAATAAGTGTACAATTTTAGAAATGCGTTATTTTGGTTTATTCCATTGAATCATTATTAAAGTTGAATATTTTTTCATGTTTTTACATCTCTATCAATAGTATGAATAGTTTTGGAGGGCACAATGTGTTTCTTCACAGATAGTACAGACACAATGGAAGCGATGGAAAATTATTTACACTATCTGCAAATGTAAAAAAAGCACACACACACACACATTCACGCACGCACAGTACAACACGACTCGTAGGCCTTACCCGCTATAGCAACACTGCTGCTGGTGTGTTTTCTTCCTCCATTGATGTAAATTTGGTTGTGGTGGTTAGAGGGTTATGCCCTTTCACCAGACCAATCATAAAAATGGTGCTGCATGGTAGCCTGTGCATTTCTGTATGATTTTGTTTGTCTGATCAGAGATCTGTGGTCAGAGGGAAGGTGCTGTGGGAAGGTAGTTATCCAGATTCATATCTGGGTCACAAAAGGCTCATTGTCTGGTTACTGAAGTAGAGGCTGGAACTGTGGATCTCTCTCTCTCTCTCTCTCTCTCTCTCTCACACACACACACACACACACACACTAGGGTTTAAGGCTATGGTTCCCAGAGAAGGGAACCATAGGAATTGTGGCTTTTGCATTACAGACATAATTACATATTACAAATCTTCCATGCGTGACAATACAAACAAGCCAATGAACTGTGTGTTTAAATATGAGTTCTCTTTTATGCTTTGCCTCTTCAACACATGGGTCCTGGGATGTTTCCCAACTTCTTGTGCAACTTGTGAGAACAATGCAAGTAACCATGTTCGTAGAAAAGAAAAGTGTGCTTGCTGGTGGCTCTGCAAATGGAATGAAGTCTTCCAAAAACTACCAGGGATGCAAAAATGACCCGGAGAGGGGCAGACACTGATGAATACAGCGATAATAGTATGGATATACTAAGACAGCATTGGACTCAAAGGCATATTTGCATGGCTGTGCAGTGACACCCTGTTGTTATCAGCACACTAGGACTGTTAGAAGCTTGCATTAGCTAATCGACCATAGTTGGGTTTCCTGAAACAATATGACTAATCTGTCATTAAAAATCATGCCAAAACACGTAGGTCTGTCAGGGACAAGGTGAACACGAAAAATATAAATTAAAGCTGAATACTGTACACTGAAAATTCTTGTTTTTTCTTCGCGAAGAAATTGTACGTTTTTCGGTCAATCCTTATTTGCATTGGCTGCAAATAAAGCTGTAAACGTACGGTTGCCAGGGTCGTCAGGAATTCATAATGCATTTGACCCGTTATGAAATTACTGGAAAATACCGGTCTTATGCCTTTAAATCAATTGAGCGTAGTTCTAATTTTAAATTTGCACGTTCCTTTCCTTGCGCCGACTTTTATTTCGAAGAAAGCATGCAACACAATGCATTAACTTTGGATGCATTTGCTGCTCGCAGTGTGTTTTTGTTTAAATTCGCATTGTGATACGTGCAAAAAAAAATATCTGCACCGTTTTGACATTAAGCGGCTCAACGTTTTCTTTAATACTGAGCATGTTTCACGTAATGTTTGACGTGGGCGTTCAAAATCAAGACGTGCAGCAGTGCGGTGTGTCTCGTGCTGCTGGGGACGCGCCCGTGGCACTGAGACAGATTGCGACCGTAGCTGCCACACCGTTGACGTCACGCTGTTGGCTCGAATGCCGGCGCCGGCGCGCCTGATCTGAACAGTTCGTTCTGTGTTTCTCAAGTCAACAGTATTACTGTATTCCAGACTCGGTTATCGAAAGGACACTGGCGACAGCGACTTGACACCTCAGTAATATTTATTTGAGAACGATCGCAAACGAAGAGAAAACCATCATACAAACAATTAAATATTGTACAGATTAGGCCTGTTCTCATACGTTGAATACGGAATGCACGCGCTTTTGTGGCTTCATCTGTGCTTGAAAGAGTTTCACAACGTTCAGTCGACACATTTTTTTAACAAAATGATGCATTATATATTTGAGTAGAATCATTTAATATAGTGAACATTGATTATTTTATTAATTGTGGACAACATCATTTGTGTAAATAGCTATAATTCTTTAGCGTCGTAGCCGCTCTTTCTCATTTAATTTTCGTGTGAGAATATGGCTTATGTTGATGCGTTTTATAGAAGTCTCAAAAACATCTAATGATTTTAGCATAAAAATCAGTCTTCCGATTTTTTCTGTCATGTGCAACACTGCTCGCTAGCGGCGTGAAGTAGAACTGTATTCATGCTGTTATATTCTGAGGAAAAGTTCCTGCAGATCTTGGCACTAAATTGAAGAGGATACGGTATTTTCAGGAACAGTTTATCCGCAAGTTTTGCGCTGCAGCAGTGTGCTACCTCAAACTCTTAAGCCACAACTCTAAAGTCCAGTCTCCAGCATTTTAACTCCAGCTTTATGTGGCGTTCTTAATGCATTATACATGAATGTATAGTACACGTGAAACCTGTGTTTGTGCACCAAGACTTTGCAAACAAAGTTCTATATAGAATACTGTTCGTTATAAGATTAAAATATGGTCTAAGATTTGGGTTCTTGTTTTGTATTTTTTCCCCCATGTGTTCCCTAATCACACACTTCCAAGAGGTGAATCTTTTCTGTAGTCAAATATAGTTTTTTAAAATTTTATTTTCTCATTTCTCCTTTCTCTAATCTGTCACTAGATGGCACTGAGATGTCAGAAAGAATGACCTGAATGAAGATGGAAGCTCATTTTTTTCATTTGTGAGACAGCATATTGTACAGTAGTTAGTGTGCTGCATACGTTTTTTAAAGTCAAATCCAAATGCATTAAAAATGCGAGGTAGATTTTTTTGGTGTGGCTATGCTCACCACGAATCATCTCCTTTTTTTGGATCCACCACTCCAATAGATACATAAACTAACTCACAATGCAAGAGTCATTCTCAATTACAGCAGTTCTTTCAGAAGCTTTGCCTCTCTGGGTGGATTTGAGCAAAATGTAAATTTGAATGTACTGCACTAAGTGACATTTCACCGTTCAACACCAGGCACACACAAATGATGACAATCTGCTCTAAACATTTGCATATTTTTGACATTTATGACAAAAATGTTTGATACGTTTGTCCAAGGTGATAATTTAAGGAGTCTTTTTTTTGTTGTTCTTAAACTCTTTTAAAAAATTTAACTCTAACCTTTTTTGCTCAGAAGGGTTACTTTAGATCAGTCACTCAAATAATTCTTTCACTAAAAATTGGTGGACGTAAATTTAGGTACGTCCAGGAAGGTATTTCACAAAGCAGGTTAAAGAATTAACTGACTAATATTTGGACATATATTAACTAATAGCTCAAGATCCCATACATATGAATTTCACCTAGCTGAAAATATTCATAAAAGTTAGCCGGCTAACAACATAATCCGACTTTGCGAAATGCAGCCCAGATGGCAGCCTGTTGGAAAGGACAGCTGAAAGGTACTTAAGCCGCAACGCTTTTCACCTGCTGTGTTGCAAACTTCGGTCGACTGTGGCTGGAACGGAACTGAACTCACTGGGCCAAAATCACTGGGCATTCCTGAGTCTGAGTCCATGGCTCGATCACCTGGAATCTTCACTCACTTTTTAACTCACCAGCGTAAACAAATGCCAGATGAGTGTGTATATATATCTACAACTGTATACCATGGTGAGTCAAACGCCTGGCTGTGTGGGGTTATTCACATATGGGTTGAAGGTTTGCTGCCCTACAGTCTGCTCCATGTGGTCTCCCCAAAAGTAATATTTTCTGGTGAGGTATAATTAATAAACAAAAATGATAAATAATTTAAAAAAAATAAACACCCTCATCGGAGTGTTCTGATCTAGGAGAAGAGGAGGTGTTACTTTCAGGGTGGATGGATATATCCATATGTGCCCTTTTGTTTTTTAAGTTTTTTTTACCCACCTCATAGTAAACACACAACCCCCAATGCAGACTGTAATGTAATGGCTATTTAAAATCTCATTCCATAATTAGCTTAATGTCCCAAAAATCCAAATTACATCTATTTTCTGTATGAGTTGGTGTCTAGTCCA